>NW_012267450.1:1593265-1609764 GCF_000151885.1 Dipodomys ordii
CTAGAGACTTATCTCCAATTAACCACCAAAAAAGCTAGAAGTGGAGCTGTGGCTCAAGTGGTAAAGCACAGACCTGAGGGGGTGGGGGAAGGCTCAGGCCCTGAGTACAAGCCCCAAGACGGGCATACACAGACAAAAATAAATTCATATATATTATGCCCTTCCTTCACTAAATATACAAGGCCCACTGGCCTTGTGGTGGAAGAGGTGGCAGAGTCCTGACAGCTAAGGTCACAGTGTCTTGAAGGTAATGTTAGGTACAGACGTGGTAATATTTGATAACATTTGATCATCTTATCTACAGATTATATACAGGCAGGTCCTCAGCCTGATGGGTTCCTCGGGTCCCTAACAAATGTGTGTTTCAGGCACTCGACCCAGCATGCCTCTGAAACTCAGAAGAACAACCTGAAGCTTACAAATGAATGAAACCATGGAAGCAGAGATTGTTCTGTAATTGGCTCCCAGGTGCAGCATGCCCTTGACCAGGTTACTCCAGCTGCCCTGTCTGGTAGAGACCAGGCACGTCATAATCTTTCTAATCTGGGTTTTAGCAGTCCCAAGTGAGCAGTAGAGCCTCAAGGAAAGTCAGTGTGGCTTTCAGAAATGGTGGGGGAATGGATATTGACTCCATGTTCTCAAGTAAGGTGTGCTCAAATCCAATCTCAACCCTGTCCTGCCCCAGTCTGAGGCGGTAGACTAAGGAAACTCCAGGTGACCAGACAAAATATGCTTGCAGGACCAAAGTTTCCCCCTTCCCACACTCAGGGCAGAATGAGAGTGGAAGAGCAGCCTGGTACTTTCTGGAGCCAAATAACAGACACACAAACCCTAAGATAGCTTGTTTTATAGTGAAATCTCACACTTCTCTGACATTTAAGGATAGGGACCTTTAATATAAACCTAAGCCTCTGTGTTCCTATGAATCTTTGCAAACTCTGGGAAGTTGAGCAATCTCATGTAAACTCAAGAAAAGCAGGTAAACACTTTTCCAGAGAGCTCTGTACACAAAGAACTAAGTGTGTTAATCATTCCATTCCTTGCTGAACAGACAGACCTACTGGAAATTGGATCTGGATGGTGATCTCTAACTAACCATGCATGGATGTGTTTTGTTTACCTCCTGTAATAGTTTTAAGATACAGAAACTTACCAAGCACTCACTGGTGGCTCATACCTGTATACCTAGCTACTCAGGAGGCTGATATCTGAGGATTATGGTTTGAAGCCAGCCCAGGCAAAAAAGCTCATGAGACTCTATTTCCAGTTAACTACCAAAAAGCTGGAAGGGGAGCTGTGCCTCAAGTGGTGGAGTGCCAGCCTTGAGCAAAAAAGGTAAGGGATCTCACCTATGGCCTGAGATCCTCATATCTTAACTCTCCTGAGTAGCTTGGATTATAGATATGAGCCACCAGTACTCAGTCCAAAGTTTTCATTTAGGTCAAAGTCCTTGGGATATTAGAGCACAGAACACCCAGTACCATGGACAGTCAGCATACCATTTGTAGATTAAAAAAAAAAATTGCCTGGGGCTGGGGAGGTGGCTCAGTGGGGTAGAGTGCTTGCCTTGCATGCATGAGGCCCTGGGTTTGATTCCTCAGCACCACATAAGCAATAAAGAAAAAAGCCGGAAGTGGCACTGTGGCTCAAGTGGTAGAGTGCCAGCCTTGAGCTGAAGAGCTGAGGGACAGCGCCCAGGCCCAGAGTTCAGGCCCCACGACCAGACCCCCCCCAAAAAAAATTACCCATAAGCTGAGTAGTACTGGTGACTCACACCTATAATCCTAACTATTCAGGAGGCTGAGATCTGAGGATCACGATCATTGTCTAAAGCCAGCCTGGGCAAGGAAGTTCATGATACTTTTCACATAACCATAAAAAGAAAAAGAAAAAAAAAACCCTGGGAGTAGAGCTGTAGCTGTAAAGTGGTAAAGTGTTAGCATGAACAGAAAAGTTCAGGGACAGTGCCCAGGCCCTGAGCTCAAGCTGCACGACCAAAAACAAAACAAAGAAACAAAAAACCCATTACCCATAGTGTGGATGCAGCACAAAATGCACACAGCAAAATCAAATTCTGAGTGCTCCCAAGCCTACCTACTGAAGCAAAAATGTACATGAACAATAACAGGGAGAAGAGAGGTCTAAGTCCATCTTCCTACGGGAAGAAACACTGTGTGGGGGAGGCAAGCGAAGAGCTGGACCCTCAGAGTCAGAGGTGGAGGATGAGAGCCTGTCTTGGTATACAGTAGGAAGGCAACTAGAAAAACACTGGAGGAGAAAATTGAAGTTGAAGAAGAATGACTATAACATAGGTGTTGGGTTGGGAAGCTGAGTCAGGAAGATTCTAAATACAAAGCCATCCTGGACTAATTTTTTAAAAAGAGAGAGAGACGTTGTTGGAAAAGATACGGATTGGAAGTTTGAGGCCAATGAAGTAGGTAGAAGGTCACTAACCCTGGGGAGGAGGAGAAGGCGGCTGGATGTATTTAGGAAATGTTTACTTTCTCCCAGTTCACTGATGACATAGACGAATTAGAAGTACCTTTTGAATTTAGACATAACAATGAGGAAATGAAGGTAAGTTTGCTGATTTTAAAACCCCCACCTGTCTCTTTTCCCAAGAGTCACTAATTGCTTTAAAAGGCTGCTCTCTTCATTTTGTTTAAGGATGAAGCAGCAATTATTTCACCATTCCCATCTTAAAATTAAGTGGCTGCTCCTATCAGAAAGTAGAATGGCACATGTTAAAGGACAGTAACTACCACTGATCAGGCAGACCAACAATGTTCTCTGAATATGTAGCCTTCTCAGAGATTATGTAGCCTTTCTGAAAGACAGGCATCATTTCCCCAAAGCTACAAGTGAATCCAGGAAAAAGACAGGCAACTTCTATTTCAGGGAGAAAGTACTAAAATCAGGTCCACGTGGCATGAACGTTGCCCTTTCCCCACATTACAGGATCACTAAATACTGGGGAGGTATTTAAATCACATCACTCAATCTCCTCCTTAAGGCAAAAGTCTAAACTCCTAGGTGTCCTATACTCAGAGGCAAGACTTTGAGCCGCACATTGGAGCTTTGTCTTCCCAAGAGGTCTCCTGGGGGCTAAGCCACTTAAAGGGATGAAGCCCAGAAACAAAGTAGGATTTCTTAGACTGTACCCTTTGAGCCTGGGGGGAGGGTTGGGACATACATACTGATGAATGCAAATAGACAACAAAGGCTCGAATACTTTAGGGAAGAAAGTCAACTGAAATCTGTCCCTTGGAATATTCTAATCAATCAGACTGATGTTTTTTGTCTAGGCTTCAATGCTGTTGATATAGCAAAGATGACAACACTTTGACAATATAATTACAAGTGTCAATCTTCCTAAAATAAATTAAACCTGGAAACATTCAGAGAGGAAGAGTATAGACACACAAGTTAATTATATCTCATAACCTCATTCCGAATGTATGTGTTACCCTAGCATGAGGCATTGTTAGAAAGAAATTGTAGTTCATCTGTTACATAAGCTATTTTTAAATATAGGACTAATTGATTTTGTCAATATGAGAAGTTGGGGAAAACAGTTTTCAGTGTAATTCTTAGTGATTATTTCTACCACCTAACAAACTTTTCTTGGTGATACATTTTCTTTTTATTAGTAGTAGTGGTAGTATTTATTTTAAATGTGATGAATAGGGGGTTTACAGTTATATAAGGAAGGTAATGAATACATTTCTGTTTGAACAGTTACCCCTTCTCTCATTTTCTCATTGGAAATACATTTTAATTTTTACTTCTGTAGCTCTTAGAAGAGTTGCCAATAAAAATCCTAAATAAGACTGGCATTGGAAGCTGAGGGGTGTTTCCCAATGCTAGAGACCCAGAGATGACTAGGTTTGGTTGTGAACTCAACTTTCTGATTACAAAACAGATGAGGTTTACATCACAGAACCAGGCTAATATTTTTATTTTATTTTAAATATTTACTGCAGTCAGGCACCAGTGGCTCACATCTGTAATCCTAGCTACTCAGGAGGCTGAGATCTGAGGATCACAGTTCAAAGCCAGCCCAGGCAGGAAAGTCTGTGAGATTCTTATCTGCAAATAACTATCAGAAAACCAAAAGTGGTGCTGTAGCTCAAGTGGCTCAAGAGCACTTACCTTGAGCTGAAGAGCTGAGGGACAGCACCCAGGACCAGAGTTCAAGCCCCACCACCGACCAAAACAAACAAACAAAAATTTACTGCAAAGAAATCAATAAAGCAAACTGGGGAGGGGTCAAAAGTAAACGCTTTTAATAGGGCACCAGTGGCTCATACCTGTAATCCTAGCTACTTAGGAGGCTGAAATCTCAGGATTGCAGTTCAAAGCCAGCTTTGGCAGAAAAGTCCATGAGACTCTTACTTCTTATTCACCACCAGAAAAACAGAAGTGGCACTGTGTGGGGGCTTGAGCAAAAAGAGCTCAGGGACAGCCCCCAGGCTCTGAGTTCAATCCTCATCACCGACAGACCAAAAAAAAAAAACTAAATGCTTTCAACCCTTCCAGAAACCCCCATTCCCTGTTCTCATACCGCAACAACCTACTATCCTCAGGTTTGTCCTCATAGGCTATGAACTGCATGACTCCAGCAGTGCCATTTACAAACACTATGTTAGGAGGATTCAAAGGATGGATGCATCTTGGCCACCCCAGTGGTGACTCATTTGTGATTTTCAAAACCCAAAAGTTGTACAAAATTAATATTATCAGTAAAAAAGAGTCAAGACCACCCACAGAAGGATACTTCTTCATGCCCATATACTACTGACAAGATCGGATCTAAAACTTTTATTAAACTTACTGGCCAGTTCTTATAAGATAAAACAAGATTATAATAGTGACCCAGCAAAAGAAATCATCAAGAAAATGAAAAGAGAATTTACATACTGCAGAACATCTGTGCAAACTACTCATCTAATGGAAGATCAATATCCTGACTATGTATTTATATATCTATAATAAATAAGTGTATATATTTATATATAACAGTTATGTGCAAACAATTCAGCTAATGAAGGATTCATATCCTGACTACATATATATATTACATATCATATTATGCATATACTATATATTACTCAACCTAACTGCAAAACCCAATTTAAAATAGGCAAATGACCTGAGTGGACATTTCTTTAGAAAAGACATTCAACTGGCCATCAAGTATATGAAAAATGCTCATTAATGATCATCAGGGAAACACCAAACAATAACACAGCATGACACAGCAACTTACCCCAGTTAGAATAGCTGTTATCAAAAAGGCAAAAACAGCAAATGCTGGGCAGGATGTGTTGAAAGCAGAACTCTCACACACTGTTGATGAGGCTGTAAACTGATACAGCTTTTATGGCAAATATATAGAGACTCTTCCAAAAACTAGAGCTACAGCTGCCAGATGACATGGCAATTCCACTGCTGAGCCTACCCAAAAAGGAAGGAAGCCCAGCCTGGGCATCTGCATGTCTATTGGAGCACTATTCACAGCAGCCAAAATACACACCAGACCTCAGTGTCCATCAACAAATGAGCAGAGAAAACATGAAATGTAGACACAATGGAGTACTATTGGCCATAAAAACAATGAAATTTTATAATTTGTAGAAACATGGAAGTAATATAAGCCAGGCACCAGAAGATAAATATTATTTCTCTCTCTCTCTCTCTCTCTCCACACACACACACACACACACACACACACACACACCACTTTATATATATATATATATATATATACACATATATATACACACATATATATGTAATCCCATAAATGTATACAATTATTGTGTCAACTGAAATTTTATTATTTTTTGTCAGCCATGGGACTTGAACCCAGGACCTGGGCACTGTCCCTGAAATTTTCTACTCAAGGCTAGCACTCTACCCCTTAGAGCCTCAGTTCCACAGACTTTCCTCCCTGGGCTGGCTATGAACCACAATCCTGAGATCTCAGCCTCCTAAGTAGCTAGAATTACAGGCATTAGCCACCAATGCCCAGCTGAAAAAACATTTTAAATTATGATGCTTTCATACATATCACCTCGTTGAGGGCAAGGCTATACCATACTGCTGCCAACATAGCACCTGGATGAGGTCAAGAAGACAAGAAAAAAAGTGTGTGAAATCAGAAAGTGTTCATCTAGAACTCATAGACCATAGAAGACTACTCTGAACTAATCTAAGGTTATTGGAAATTTTTGCTTAGATGAATAGGATATCATTAATGGATTTCAAGTAGAGAGGGGACAATTGTGATCAGAGTTTTAAATGATCATATAGGCACAGAGAGAGGAAAAAAACTATTCTCAAGGGCTATACACAGGAGAAAGGCCTGGATTAGACAGATATGAAGAAATGGGGGCCAGGAGAGAAACCTAGAAACTTCAGTAAAGTCGCTCAGTAGCAGCTTTGGGAGAATACAGGGAAGGTGGTTGTCAGTATCACTGACTAAGACAGAAATTAAGGTAGGGCTTTCTGGGAGGGTAGGCTGCTTAGCCTTGGCAATTGGATCTATAAATGCTGGAACCTAGCAGAGAATTTGGGGATTAAGAATACAGATTTAGAAGACAATAGCATAAATATTGTCATTGCACTTTTTAGGTGTGGATAAAGTGCCTTAGGATTCTTCATAGAAGAAGAGTGAGTCCTCAACCAAGCCTAGGAGACATCCATGTCCAGTTTCAAACAAGAGGACTGAGGAGCAGGAAGAGCCACTGAGGAGAGATATCCTGGTGCTTCTTGGAAAGGAAAACAATCAAGCAAAAGCCAATCTTCCTAAACATCTGCCATTTTCAAATTCAACCATTTTATTGGAATATGCTTCTAAGCCCAAAGTAAATCCCTCTTGAGACTGAAGCTGCACATTGAAATAGACTTTCAAAACAGAACCAGCCTCAAAATAAATGGCCAGTCTGCCTACAGCCTTTGGAAACGTATCAGAAAGGGAGAGAAACAAACTGTGGGAGTTGAAAGGCAGATGAGGATCAGAGACTGAGGCCTATATTCCCAAGACTTTCTGGACCAGGAAGCCCGCTCTAGTAGCTTATGGTCAAAAGATTTTACAGATTTTACACTAGGCAGATACCCAAGAATACAAAGAGTTGCTGGCCCAGATGGAGTATCTACCTTACATCTGAAGGAAAAACAGAATACAAATTTTACAGATTTTACACTAGGCAGATACCCAAGAATACAAGGAGTTGCTGGCCCAGATGGAGTATCTACCTTACATCTGAAGGAAAAACAGATTTATCTTCCTGGATATAATTTTCTAAGGTTTAATGGTATTATGCAAGATAAAATGGCAAAGTCAGAAGAAAAAGAAATAGTCGAGGAAAGTGTGGTGCCTTCAGCAACCCACAATGAGCAATTTAGGTTGAATAGACTAGATAAAGATCCTCAATATTCATCTGTTCATCTGTGAAAAAGTAAAGATGACTGGGACCTGTCTATACCCAGAGATGTGAATAGCATTAATTTGCAGTGGGGACTAGGTCAGATCATTGGTCAAAACCTTTTTAGGCCATTTGAATATGCAGGCTATCGAAGGACTCAGTTTATGGATTTTCTACTGATATGGGTCATCTTTCTTAAAACATACCTGCCTTCGAACTCAAGCCTACTCAAAGTGCTAACCTTGTGGTAGTACTATTTGAAGAAATGTCTTAAAAATTAATTCAGACTTTTTTTTAACAAAATTGACAGATCAGAAACAGACTTTTAGGCATAAATATGTATTTTCTCAGAATAAAATTCTGTAGAGAAAGTACAAGTTCAACCAGTAAGAGTTCATGAGTAAGGCAAATGCTACCATATTTCTGTGTTACAGAAGATGTCTGCATTTTTAAAGGAAAGATAATGAGTATCAAATTGCTAATGGCATGTACAATCCACAGAATAAATTAAAAGAGTGATGCTACAGTTTATTTGAAACATGTCTTTACAATACATGCGTAATCAAATCTTTTGCAACCATTTAAAATCAGTGGTAAAAAAGATTACATACTCACCTAAAATGATGTTAATGGGACTAGAATTTATGAAAATTACTTAAGAGAATATAAAAAAACTGACCTCTTTAGAGCCAAAGAAAAGGGTTCCAGCTAAAACTTGAACTAAAAGAAGGAAGGGAGCGATCGATGGAGGCAGGGAGGGAAGGAGAAAGAGGAGGGAAGCACAGAGAGAAAGAAGAAAGGAGATGGGAAGGAGGAAGAAGGGGAAGAAAAAGGAGAGAGGAAAGAGGAATGAGGGAAAGGAAGAAGAAAGGAGGAAGGAAGGAATTATAAAAGGAGGCAAGAGAGAAGTGGGAAGGAGAAGGGAAAGAAGGGAGGGGAGCAGGAGGGAAGGAAAGGAAGGGAAGTTGCAGGGAGGAGGAAAGGAAGAGAGGGAGAGGGAGGGAGGAAAGAATGAAGGAAGGAAGGAAGAAAGGAAAGGAAGGAGGGAAGGAGGGAGGGAAAGAGAAGGGGAGGGGCGGGGGAGGGAGGAAGGGAAGAAAGGAAGAAGGAAAAGGAAAAAGAAGGAAGACTTTTGAACAGATTCTAAAATCTGCGGGAGTGTTTGGAATTTATGGTGAGGGCAATGGAGAGAACTAAGATTAAAGAATCTATCTAAAAGAAGCTGCTGTTTTAGAAGAGTGTCCTTGGCTATACACAGGAATCCAGACTCAACTTTTCTATTCATGTAAATGAAGTAAAACCAAGAATTAGAACTTTCCACAGAAGCAATATCATCAAGAATACTCCCCCCCTACACACATACACTCAAGCCCATAAAGATCTAAGACCAGTCCTCATTCTCTCCATAACACCATATGCTGATTCTTTTGATGGCATTGAAACATATCACAAAAAATGAAGGGGGGAGGAGGGGAAGGAGAGAGAGAAAGAGACTGATAGTGAAACCACCGAAAAAGCTAAAGGGTTTTTCCTCAGTGCTCTGAGTTGATTAAAAGTCAACATATCTGAATAGTCTACAATGTAAGTAAGTGGGCTAACTGGTACTCTTTTATTGTTTCACCTACAGCAGAAATGAAGAATTTTTGACATTCTAAAAAAATGCAGTTATTAAACAATATGCTAACGTAAGCTGCCCTTCTGTGCAGATAAATAGCTGTATCTTGGCAGGGAACTAGGAATAGGAATTCTGTTGGGAATGATTACCCATATTCTTAACTTCTCAATCCAACCTGTGGCATCAGTTAAAAATCCAAGTGGGGGATCTTCCTGAGAGCTTCCATCAATACTAAACCATTTCTCTTTTCATAGAAGAACCAATGAAGTCAGCAAGACCTTAAATGGTCTTAAGCAACACTAAAGGTCTCAGACAATACACAAACAACAGAGATCCTATAATATATGGTTGTGTTGCCATCAAAACATGGGATTTTCTAGCGCCCAGATAACCTCTGTGCTTTAAGCAAGTAATCCATCAAGAGAGTTCTGAGAACGCTTTTATCGAAAGCTTTGAAGTGTTCTTTTATAAAATAATTTTTCTTTTTTGAAATACTTTTATTGAGATTAGGTGATTACATAAATTTCACATATCTCACAGTATTGTGGAATAGTGATACTTAGTTAAAGTCAAAAACACATTTTAACCTTCACAAGGGAAACTGTCATTCATTATCATGGTCTATAAAGTTTGTGAATTCTATGAGCTTTGACAATACAAGTATTTCTTCCACATCAGGTCAATCCTACTTTCTTGACTTCACTAAGACCTTCCTTGTCCACAAAGCCACTTCCAGATTTTTCTGTGATTAATTGGAAATTATAGACTTTACTGCCCATGTTGGCTTCAAACCACAATCCTCAGATCTCAGCCTCCTGAGTAACTAGGATTACAGGTGTGAGCCACCAGTGCCTGGCTCTAGAGCTTTACTTTTGCCAGAGCCTTCATCTCAATTTCCTAGAAGTCTTCTGGAAGAGAAAGAGGTGTTACCTCCATAAGCTGTCTCCACCACCCCAGGGTTGCCATGAAGAGGACAGGGCATCCTATCACTGGGATGGTGCCTCTCCCTCCCTCTCTGCCTAATCTGTCCCCTTTTGCCTCTGTCCTGGTGACAATGCTAATCAGATTTCACTTACAGAACACAGTGTGCTTATTGTTCAAATAAGTGCCCACAGGAAACACTGGGACAAAATAGAATTAGCTGTGTCCTTATTCCTTCTAAAAGTTCACCAGCATTTCCCCTCTAACACATAGCTCCACAATCAAACACAATCACAGGGTCATGACAGAGTCTAAGACAAACAGACATAAAGCAACCTTGTGGACAGCACAAAGGTATTGTACCATCATGGAGTCAACAAAAGGACAAACAAACATGACAGGTAGGCTATGGGTGCTGGTGGCTCATGCCTGTAATCCTAGCTACTCAGGAGGCTAAGATCTAAGATCAAGGTTCGAAGCCAGCCTGAGCAGAAAAGTTTGTGAGATTCTTATCTCCAATAAACTACTCTCAAAAAAAAAAAAAGCCGGAAGTAATGCTGTAGCTCAAGTGTTGGAGTGTTATTCCTGGGCAAAAGAGACTCAGGGACACACCCAACCCCTAAGTTCAAGCCCCAAGCCTGGCAAAAGAAAAAATAAAGATCAACAGGTGCCTAAAAGGTAATGATCTGAATATCCTCTAAGAGATGCTTGGGGGAAGAGGGGAAAATTCCCTGTGGCTTGTCACTAAAGGCTAGTGAAGATACTATATTATGCATCACAGAATTTTGTCAGGAAAATGACATTCTCCCCACAAACTGACTCATACTCCTAAAAATGAGCACTCAGGTTAAAATTAGTTTTATGACTGAGGGTTTTTTGTTTGTTTGTTTTTTCAAACTAAAGAGCCAAACAATTTTTTGTTCAACTATTAACCACATTCTGAATAGGGTCCAACTGGACTCATTTTGAGTAGCCTTTTCCTAGGACCAATTCTTTCAAGACAACGGGTATTCTCTATAAACTGTTGAGTGCTGGAAAATTTTCAACCTGCAGTTATAAGAATGGTGAAATGATTCAAAACCACACCCTAGCAGATTGTTGGTGATTCACACCTGTAATCCTAGCACTGAGGAGGTTGAGATCTAAGGATCACCATTTAATGCTAGCCCAGGGAGAAAAGTCAGTAAAACTCTTATTTCCAAATAACCACCAAAAAGCCAGAACAGAGCTGTGGCATTAGTTTTATGAAAAAGTAAGGGACAGTGCCTAGAACACAAACCCCAGTACAGAGTATACACACACATACACACACACACACCAAACAAACAAACAAACAAAAATGGAATTGTACTAGTCAGTTTTCTATTGGTGTAACAAATATCTGAGGTAAATCAACTTAAAAGGAAAGATTTATATTGGCTCATAGTTTTGTATGATTGATTCCATAGTGACTTGGCCCTGCTGCTTGGAAAATAGTGTGGAGGGAGCCTATTTCTCCTGGTAGACCTCTCCTATTAAATATTCTGCCAACAGCACCATGATGAGGGCCAACCATTCAACACACGGGTCTTTGGGGGCATTCTAGATCCAAATTCTAGCAGAACTAAAGACAGACTGAAGATACACATGTCCATATTTCATACTTGATAGACTATAATACTTATAAACACAAATTTTATATGCACAAGGAAAACAGACAATCATGTGACTTGCTTTCTGGTGACATTTGTTGTTTTTCAGGGCTCTGGAACCATATTTGCAATGATTTTGAGCTGTATTTATGCTTGCACCAAACTCAAGTGCCTCCTCTTGACTGCCCATAATTAATTATTCACCTTCCACTCTCCTATTACATTTCTACCCAGCTCTTTCCCTCAAAATTATATACTACTGGGGCTGGGAAGGTGGCTCAGTGGTAGAGCACTTGCCTTGCATGTATGAGGCCCTGGGTTCAATTCCTCAGCACCACATAAGCAAAAAAGAAAAAAGCCAGAAGTGGTGCTGTGGCTCAAGTGGTAGAGTGCTAGCCTTGAGCTGAAGAGCTGAGGGACAGCGCTCAGGCCCAGAGTTCAGGCACCACAACCGGACCCAAAAAAAAAAAAGTTTAAAAAAAATTATATACTACTAAACACTATTTCCCATTGATCAACTTATTCACCCAAATACTCATTGAGTTTCTTACTGTATATCAGGCACTATCCTAGGATCTGAGAACATTACAGGTTTGTTTTTTTTTTAAAGTATTAAAATCTTTGCCCCTAAACTGCTTTCAAGACAGAAAGTAAGCTGGGCACCAGTGGCTCATGCCTAAAATCCTAGCCACTCAGAGGGCTGAAGATTGAGATTTGAGGTGAGCCTGGGCAGCAAAGTCCATGAGACTTTTATCTCCAATTAATCACCAGAAAGCCTGAAGTAGAGGTGTGGCTCAAATGATAGAGTGCTAATCTTGAGTGGACACATGCAAGGACAGTACCCAGGCCCTGATTATACAAGCCTTGATGCTAAAAATAAAAAAGACAGAAGGTAAATTGCACTGCACTGTAGTTTTGAAGGTGATAGATACTGTGAATTTGGGAAGGGAAGAAATTAGTTGATCAGAGTTAGGTAGGCTGGGAAAGGAGCTGGTCCAGAAAGTTCAAATAGTTTCAATGTGGGTCTCACCGAGACATTTGAAAATATTGATCCATACTACATAATAAAAGAAGGTTCTACAAAAGTTAGTTGCATCCTGGGACTAAAAGTGATTGTTACTCCAGTCCTGTCCTTCCTCTGTATTTCTGGAGTTGCTTTGGCCCAGTTAAGACTTCATCTGCACAAGCTAAATGAAAGCAAAGACTCACTAGATCCCTGGCTTTTCATGAACCTCCAAGCATTTCCTAAACACCTGGCCACCAGCTTTCTGCACTTAAGAAAGATGCCCTTGCCTTGTGTTTCAATTAATTCATTTGTCACTGCCACTTCTCACCCATGGGTGCCAAGCCTCCTTGCTGCTTCCTGAGATAAATCTCCTCAGGCTTCTTTTTCATTCAGATTGTACAGATTCTAAAAACTCTAAGAGTAGGAGGGATGAAAAGGCTTATTTCAGAAACTTGGCAGCCAAGGGCTGCCACATTTGTTGGAATTCTAGAGCATGAAAAACTTGGCAAGACAAAAGAAAAGAAGGAAAGGAGGGAAGGAGAGAAGGAGGGAGGAGAAGAAGGAAAGAAAGGAAGGAAGCAAGAAAACAAGCAAGTAAGCATAGTCTTAAACAGAATTTGGTTCTAATTTTTAGATTCCTTGGTATCAAAATACACAAGCTGGCTTATTTTTCCTAGTTTCAAAAGGCAATGTTCAGCTGGGCACTGGTGGCTCATGCCTGTAATCCTAGCTACTCAGGAGGCTGAGATCTAAGGATCTCAATTTGAAACCAGCCTGAGTAGGAACGTTTGTGAGACTCTTAGCTCCAGTTTAACACCAAAGAGCCAGAAGTGAACCTGTGGCTCATAATGGTAGAGCATTCCTCTTTGAGCAAAACACCTAAGAGACAAAGCCCAGGCCCCATGCTCAAGCCTCAATGCTGACACACAAATAAAAGTGCTGCTGGGTGCAGGTGGCTCAGGCCTGTAATCCTAGCTACTCAGAAGGCTGAGATCTGAGGATGGCAGTTCAAAGCCAGCCCAAGCAGGAAAGTCTGTGAGACTCTTATCTCCAATAAACCACTCACAAAACCAGAAGTGACTCTGTGGCTCAAGTGGTAGACCATTGGCCTTGAGCTGAAGAGCTGAGGGACAGTGCCCAGGTCCAGAGTTCAAGCCTCAAGAAAAAAAATATATATAGTGCCCACTTTCTAGCTCTCTCTTCTATAGTGACTACCCCTTTTCCAGTCCAATAAGGGTTGCTTTTGTAGAAAACACAGGAACTTGATTAAAGTGGTAGCACATGCAGGTTTCTGAAAGAGGTTACCCTGAGAAAAAAAAAAGGGCTGGGAAGTTAGCTCAGTGGTAGAATGCTTGCCTCGCATGTATGAGGCTCTGGGTTCGATTCTTCAGCACCACATAAGCAGAAAAAAAAAGCCAGAAGTGGTGCTGTGGCTCAAGTGGTAGAGTGCTAGCCTTGAGCTGAAGAGCTGAGGGACAGCTCCCAGGCCCAGAGTTCACACCCCATGACCTTAAAAACAAACAACAACAACAACAGAAAACAGTGACACCCTGTTAAAAAAAAAAAGGAAGCATAGTAATTAATGCCTTCAAATGAATGCCTTCAATCCAAACTTTTCTAGAGGCAAAGGTCAGAAAATCAGCTAGAGGAAAAATGTGAGATGCTACTTAAAACAAAATACCAAAGCAAACTAGAAGTGGTAGGGCATTTGTTTAGCCAAGCATAGAGGCACTCCACTCAAGCCCGAGTATTATAAAAGGAAAATAATATGGCAAAATAAAAAATGTCTAGGTTTATTCCAGTAGAATAAAGCCTTTCTCAGCAGGACTAGTACATTTCAAAAGTCTACAACCTAGCCCCTAGAAAGAGACTTCAATGAAGACATTTAGCAAACTACATGCTGGGAGGAAAAGACCCTGGGGAGATGGTGGAAGCTCCAAATGCTCAGGATCTAATTACTCTTCAATTTCAACCAAAGTGCAATCTGGAGGTCCGTTTTGTTTTTGTTTGGAGGGAGGGTATATGTGCTGTTTGTTTTGCTTTTTCCCGTTCGTTGTTTTTAATTTCTGCTGTGGCTCAGTGACGGCCACTGGGAATTACTCCTCCAGGACCTCTAGGAGCTAGCTTCCTGTAAGGGCTGTTTATGGGACTTGTCATCAGCCAACTGGCAGAACAGAAGAACTGAACGTTAAAATTGTATGACTCAAGCCAGGCTTGAAGTTATAGACCTATAGTCTATATAACCCTGGCTACTGAGGAGGCTACGATCTGAGGATGGAGATTTCAAACTAGCTTGGGCAAACAAATCTGTGAGACTCTTACCTCCAATGACATATCAAAAAGCCTGAAGTGGAGACATGGCTCAAGTAGTAGAGCACCAACTGGGAACAAACCAGCTGAGCAAGAGTGCAAAGCCCTGCATTCAAGCCTCCCTCATAGCACAAATAATAATAAATGAATGAATTTTATGACTCAAAAAGGGCTTTAGGCTTCTTCTAACTCATGGGAATCAGAGCCTGTGGCCAGCTTCCCATATTTGTGGCTCAGGTCCCTTGTAATGCACTCCAAGAGGAACTGTGCTGTTCCTTTAAGATTGCGGCCTGGGCTTTAGGGATTAAGAAAACACAAGTTTCCCAAGATCCCTTGGTATCTGCTGTCAGGCACACATTCAACTTAACTTTCCCATGCATTATACTTTGAGTGCTAAATTAGATGGGCCCTCTAACAAGGAGTAGAGTTTCTCCAGGGAGACCAGCAAAACCAGACTTCCTCAAGTCTACCCCTGCCTAGGGATAGCAATGTCCAAATTCCCTCCCTACCTGAAATATGGGCCCATTTTGGAGAGGAAGCAGAGCGTGGGGTAGGAGGACACAGCCAATTTGCTTGAGTTTACATCCCAGCACCACCTCACTTCACAGCAGTCTGGCTGGTGTCAAGTTATTTAAAACCTCCCACTAGAAATAACAACAGGGACAGAAGGATTTGCTAAGTAGACTAATGAGTTAAGGTTTTTAAAGGACTTACAACAGTTCCCAGCACAAGATAAACATTCTGCAGGTACTCTCTGAGAAAATATGCATTTTTTTGTTGTTGTTCTAGGGTTTGAACTCAGGGCCTAGCACTGTCCCTTAGCTTTTTCTGCTCAAGGTGGTGTTCTACCATCCAACTTTTTGCTAGTTATCTGCCCAGACTGGATGTGAACCATGATCCTCAGATCTCAGCCTCCTCATTATCTAGGATTACAGATGTGAGCCATTAGCAAGCAGCCCCACAGGATTGTTTTTATATAAATAACAACCTATGATTCACTTCACTGCTCTCCGTGTCATGGAAGGGATGTGATTCATAAGGTTTTAGAAATCTGAACAAATGACAAGAATGCAAGTGTTGAAGCACTTAAAAAAAAAAAACCATCTCTGTGTATCACCTTTACCAAAATAAAACAAAAAACCCACATTAAATACCAATCAAGGAGAACATTTTGAAAAGAAACAGGAAACCTTTGCTATGATGGCACCTTGAGCAAAGAGAAACTTTTCCATCAAATCTCTTCGGTGTGTGGGAGGGTGGGGAGGTGGTCATGGGGCCTGAACTCTGAGCCTGGGCCCTGTCCCTCAGCTCTTCAGTTCAAGGCTAGTGCTCTACCAATTGAGCCACAGCGCCACTTCTGGCTTTTTCTGCTTATGCGGTGTTGAGAAATTGAACCCAAGGCCTCATGCATGCAAAAGCAAGCACTCTACCACAGAGCCACCTTCCCAGCCCTTTTCCATCAACTTCTGATTCCACACAATTAAAAGATTTTTTAAGGGGCTGGGAAGGTGGCTCAGTGGTAGAGCACTTGCCTTGCATGCATGAGGCCCTGGGTTCGATTCCTCAGCACCACATAAGCAAAAAGA
>NW_012267450.1:1611395-1646234 GCF_000151885.1 Dipodomys ordii
CACGGAGGCGCGCGCCCGACCGCCGCTAGCGCAGGGTTCCCGGAGCTCGGAGGGTAGGGGTGAGTGGGGGGTGTAAGGGAGGGGGGGCGTTCCTAGGCGCAGGATCCGAGCCCAGGGGTGAGTGCGCCCTAGGGGGCAGGAGGGGTTCCACAGCTTGGCGAGCAGTTAGCCCGTCTGCGGGGTCTCCTCTTCTCAGGGACAGCATCTTGTCACCCCTTAACCACAGGAAGGCCCAGGAAGGTTTTCAAAGATGCGGGATCAGCATGGTGCCGCAGGCTCAGGCCTGTAATCCTAGCTCTGCAGAGGATTGAGATCTGAGGATCCAAGTTCAAAGCCAGGCAAGAAGGTCTGTGAGACTCTCATCTCCAATAAACGAGCAAAAAGCCAGAAGTGGAGCTATGGCTCAAATGGTAGAGCACCAGCATTGAGCACCCAGGCTCTGAGTTCAAGCCCCAAGACAGGCACACATACGCCCTTGCACACACAGCCTCCCTGGGGCCAGAAGAGCGAGAAGGTGGGGGAGGTCACTGCTGCAGAAGGACGGGGCTTAGTGTGCCTGCTTGTAGTTTTGGCCCTCCTCTTGGGGGACATGTCAAAGGGAAACCCAAAGCCTGAGTGACTGAGAAATGGAAGGCTTCTTTCTATACCTCATCTAAATGCTGGTGTATCTATCCCTATCAGGGCTCTGTCACAGTTGAGCCCACAAATGGAAAAGAAATGTACAAATGGACACGAATACTTCTTGTGAGAAAAAAAAAAGGAGTGTGGGGTTGGATGGGGGACAAAAACCTGAAGGGAGAAAAAAAATATATTTAAACAACTAAGATACATAGTGTTGCATGCAGAGACCAGGACAACAGAAAAAAAACAAATACAAATAACTACTGCTAGAGTAAAAACCTCAACTAGGTTTCTATCCAACCTGTCAATCTCCATGTCTAGAATTTCTTTTCTTTTCTTTTTCACTGCAGAGTTTTACTTCCTATAATTGGTATAAAGTTAGTGTTGACTGTGCCTTCCCCCAGGCTGATAACTCTCCCTTGTATTCTCTGAGGCTTTAAGAGATGGTAGATGCATGGAGAATGGAATGAGAATAGAAGGGCCAACCAGGCAGGTTCCTTGTGTACAAATTAGAAGGGCATCAAGTATCACTGAAACAGTAAGAGATGAAGAATCTACTTACTACAACAACCTTCTAGTTGACTGAATTGGTATTAAAAGAAATCCTTTGGACTTGTGGGCCACTAGTCTAGCTCCTTGGTTTCTGTGTCAGGTGAAGATATGGCGTGCAGAGTATGTGCCTTCACCCCATCCATGGCAGCTCCATTCCTTTCAGATCTGAGACCTACCATCTGCTTGGGAAATGCCTTCTCCCTTAGGGAGTAAACATCTATGCTAGCCTGAAGAAAAAAATAGTTTCTTCCTCTTAGGCCATAGCATATCAGTTATCTAGAAATACCACATGGGGCAAAAGTCTTCAGGAGAGCCTAGATGAGCTCTTGCATCTCAACAATTCATTCCCTAACTTGTCCTTCAAGGTGGTTTTTTTTTTCTACTTCAGTTTGATAAGGCTATGGATTCAGCATTGGCTCAGAGGGCCAGGAACAGAGTCAATTTCAGGGGCTCTCCAAATACACACGGATCTGTGATGATGTGTGGGCTTTTGTATTGAATGGTGTTGAATTCAGAGATGTGATAGAACTTATTAAAGTGGATAAAGTGGAAATTGTAGGCTGTGACAGTGAAAATGCTGGTTCTAATACTAAAAAGTAAGTAGGAAGAAAATGGCTTTTTAAATGCCATCTCCTGTTATTACTCATCATTTTTTGAAGAGAAGCATAGAAAACACTTCTAAAATTTATTCTAGCATTACAAAAATGATGGCACTGCACTATCAGGGAATACCAGCAGAAAAGCTTAAGACTCTTCATTTCATTCTCACATATTATCTTTATTATACAACATGAAGAGCCATGACTCTGTGTGCGTGCACACGCTGCTCCTGTGGCTTGAACCCGGGGCCTGGGAGCTTTCAAATTTTCTGCTTAATGCTAGCACTTTACCACTTGAGCCACACTTTCAATTTTGGCTTTTTGGTGGTAAATTGGAGAAAAGAGTCTCAGGTCATTCCTGCCCCAGCTGACTTTGAAGTGTAATCCTGAGTAGTTAGGATTCCAGGAATGAGCCACTGACAACAGGTCTCTAACTACTTTTTAAATGACAAACCAAAAGTGGTTGCCTTCGCAGGAATGTACATTTTTATTGTAAAGGTGATATACAGAGGGATTACAGTTACATAAGTCAGGTAATGAGTACATTTCTTGTTGAACAGTGTCAGCCCCCTCCTCATTTTCTCCCACTGAGAATATACTTTAATAAATTCATTATTAAAATGCAAAAAAGGAAAGAAGTTCTTTGATCATTTGATTGGTGCAGATGTGGACACAAACCAGAAAGGCTTAGCTACCTGAGAATAGGAAAAGACCCATAATTCGTAACTTTTTAAAGCAAGTAACTGGTGCTGGTGGCTCATGGATCTTAATTTTACCTACTTAGGAGGCTGGCTCAAAGCCAGCCAGGACAGGAAAATATGTGAGACTCTTCTCTCTAATTAACTACCCAAAAGTGGAGGTGTAATTTAAGTGGTACAGTGCTAGTCTTGAGCAGCAAAAGCTCAAGGACACCATCCAGGCCCTAAGTTCAAGCCTCTGGAGTAGTACCATACAAACAACAACAACAGGGCTGGGAAGGTGGCTCAGTGGTAGAGCACTTGACTTGCATGCATGAGGCCCTGGGTTCGATTCCTCAGCACCACACAAGCAAAAAGAAAAAAGCCGGAAGTGGCACTGTGGCTCAAGTGGTAGAGCGCTAGCTTTGAGCTGAAGAGCTGAGGGACAGCGCCCAGGTCCAGAGTTCAGGCCCCACGACTGGACCCAAAAAAACAACAACAACAGCAACAAAGATGGGCTTGGCCTGCAGCTGCTCTATGAAATGTTATGGAGCCCACATGAAAAAGAATTGTCATTTATTTACATGAACTCTGGTTAGAGCACTAGTCTGAGCTTCGAGGAAAAATCACAAAATAAATAAAGCAAGGGCCAAAAAGAAAAAAAAAAAGGAATTGCTGCCCCTAGTAGATAAACAACAAAGTAAGCGTGTGTGTGTGTGTGTGTGTGTGTGTGTGTGTGTGTGTGTGTAATGGTTTCAGTGCCAGAAAGAAAAACAAGAGTAGAGCATTTGGAAGGCAGATAGGGCTGTCAATGAAACAGAAATGTGGTTCCTCCTCCTTTGACAAATTGCAAGGAATAGAGACTTACAGGCAGGACAGAGTCAAGAAACCTATGAAAAAGGTTCTGAGCCATTAGCAGCCTGGCCAAAAACTTCCCAGTCAGGATGGGTTGGGCTGGATCTCCATGTTGCCATAGAAGGATGAGATCTGAACTCAAAGATGACATAGAGATCCAGATCTGGAGTCAATTGTAAGAATTATGAATTTAGTTCTGAGTGAAATAGGATAAAATTTTCAGGTTTTGAGCTGAAAATTCTTATGAGGATCACAATAACTGGAGACTTGGGGCAGGATTGGAAAGGGCTAAGCAGTGAGCAGATGGCTATGATTGATGGAAGGTATCTTGGTATCTGCTTGTCTCTGCCTTCCATACTCTGTGCCATAGTTGTTGTTTGTTGGTGGTGGTGGTTATGGGGCTTGAACTCAGGGCCTGGGTGCTGTCTCTGAGCTTTTTCACTCAAGGCCAATGCTCTACCACTTTGAGCCACAGTGCCACTTGCAGTTTTCTGGTGGCTAATTGACGACAAGAGTATCAGAGACTTTCCTGCCTGGCTGGCTTTCAAACCATAATCTTCAGATCTCAGCCTCCTAAAGAGCCAGGATTACAGGTCTGAGTCACCAATGCCCAGCTTGTGCCATAGTTATTTTTGTAGTCTTCTTCTCATTTGGACTCCAGGGAAGAAATGAAATGAGTTGAAAGAAGAGATTAAAATCTAGCTGTATTGTATTTAAAGACTGACTGTGATAATAAATCAGCAAAGCTGAATCATGGCTGTTTGGACTTTTTAAAATACAAAGGTATAGGTAGAGATAACTCAGCTGGGAGAGTATGTTTGCTGGACGTATGTGAGCTGTGCATTTCCATCTTTACCTCTTGGGTGGGAAAGAAGAGTAAATGAGGTGTCTTGCACAATAGTGCTCAAAGTATTAATAAAAATGGGATTTCAGGTGTTCTATTCCAGGTGAATTGCGAGACAAAGTTAAAACCTTGGAAGACAACCTAGTTATAAAAAATGAGTAATGATTGCCTGGACAAGATTAGTATGGGTCATCTCAAGTGTCATCAAACAAGGCTGTCATTCTACCACTTGAGCCACAGCTCCATGTCCAGTTTTCAGCAGTTAATTGGAAATAATAGTCTCATAGGGACTTTCCTGCCCAGGCTGGCTTTGAACTGTAGTCCTCAAATCTCAGCCTCCTGGTTAGAACACTGGTTAGTAGTTAGGATTACAGGCACGAGCCAACAGAGCCTTAAAAACCTTCCAAATTGTGTGTGTGTGTGTGTGTGTGCACGCACATGCATGCTGGGGTGATAGATAGGACATTGACTGTATTTATCCAGGCAGTAGTTTTTATAATTTCAATGAATGCAGAATGATATCTTCTCAGAACTCCCCTTGCAATTTTCCATAATTTTTTGTTCCAAGCAGATCTACTCCGAAGAAGAAAACCAAGAATAAACCTATCCTAATCCCTTCTGAGAACAAGATGCAAAAACTTCCTCCAGCATAATTAGAAATTAGAATAATTAGAAATGCATTATTAGAAACTCTCTTATTTCCCTTTGTTCTCCTCAAAGCCCACTTATTTATCTTTCCTAATGAAATCTATTTAGTCTTGAATAAAAGTCTTTTCTCCTGTCTCCCTTTTCACTAGTAAATTAGGTATTTCCATTGCTAACTTTAACTACTCGAGTAAGCTAGCTAGTTCTGTTATTTGCTCTGCTGTTGACTTATCTCATGGATTTGTTATGATAATACAATATTAACAATTTATACATATCTTGTCACTTGACTTTTTTTTGCCAGTCCTGGGGCTTGAACTCTGGGCCTGGGCGCTGTTCCTCAGCTCTTCAGCTCAAGGTTACCCCTCTACCTCTTGAGCCACAGTGCCACTTCTGGCTGTTTCTGCTTATCTGGTGCTGAGGAATTGAACCCAGGGCAAGGCAAGCACTCTACCACTGAGCCACCTTCCCAGCCCCCGAGAGAGACCTTTTGTAATATGAGAATTTCCCAAATCTTCAGGTTCTGGTTCTTCTTAAGCCAAACCACATTTTACAATAGACAAGAAATAAGTTCGAATCAATCAACTTCTTTATTGCTGTATAACAAAGATTGCCTTTTCTCCAGTCTAATGTCAGGCTCCCCATTCCTATCTGAGACTTCAAAAGAGGGACTTCCAAAGTCTGCCATAGTCTACATGTGGTTTGTCCTGCACAGGCTCATGTGCCCAGAACTTGGGCCCTGGTATGGCAGTGTTAGATATGGAATCTTTGAGAGATATGGCCAGGCAGAAGGTAATTAAATCCTGGAGGCTCTAGCCTCATAAATCCACTAATGCTGACCACACAGAAAGGGAGAGGCCCATAGGACTGATCTCAAGAGGAGGCTACCCTACATGTTTCACCCTGCTGCATATAATCAGTGACCTGTCTGATTCTCTGACATCTTGTGAGGCACACAGGGGCCATCACTAGGAAACTAGTACCATAGTGTTAGAAACTTCCAGTCACCAGAAACATGAGCCAATAAAACTGTTTATAAAGTACCTAGCCCCAGGTAGTTTGTACAGCAACACAAAACAGATTCATACCATGTCTACATTTCTATCAACAGTTTCCTTGTAGACAAGGAAACGTTGGCTTTTTGTATTATGAATCTCAAAATTCTTTCAGTTTCTTATTTATTATCTGGCTTGAAAGATACATCTATGTTTTTTAGCTGTTTGTCACAAAAGTACTGTACTTCTTAGTACTAAAATATATATTAAGGGCTGGAATTGTGGCTTGGTAGTAGAGTGCTTGCTTAGCATGCATGAAGCCCTGATTTTGAGTCCTCAGTACCACATAAACAGAAAAAGCCAGAGGTGGCACTGTGGCTCAAGTGGTAGAGTGCTAACCTTGAACAAAATAAGCTCAGGGACAGTGCCCAGGCCCTGAGTTCAAGCCCCAGGACTGGCAAAAAAAGAATAAAATATATATTAATTGATTACGGATGTACTACAGGTTGTATGACTTAAAAACAGGAATTTGTTTTCTCATAGTTCTTGAGGCTGTAAATTAGAATGCCAGGTCCTGGCACTGTAGTTTTCCTCTGGAGTCTCTCTGTTTAATTTGTAGATAGCCTCTCTTTTGCTGCTTGCAAAGGTTGTTCTTCATGCATATGTGCTTCTGATGTTTCTTAGTGCCCAGATTTCCTCTTGTTATTAGGATACGAGTCCGGTTAGATTTTAATGACCTCTTATTACCTTAACTATTTCCTAAAGGCATTCTCCAAATAGAATCATATTCTGGGGTACTGAAGGTTAGAGCATCAATATGTGAGTTTAGTGAGGGGGACACATTCCAGCCCAAAATACATCTGTGGAATGTAAGCAGGTACCATCCTTAAGATGTATTTTCTGGGAATTTTTCTTAAGACTTCTGGCTATAAATTCAACCTAATTACAAATTTATATTTTGTACCCTACAGTATTTATTGAGAGAAGGATAGTTGTTCAATGGACAAACAATACTTGAGGAATAGCATATATGTACAAAACCAAATTCTTATGGTAAAGGTAGCTAAAATTAGCATTATAACTAGACACTGGTGGCTCTGGCCTGTTATCTTACTTTACTGAGGTGGCTGAGATCTGAGCATCAGAGTTCAAAGCCTGGCAGGGCAGGAAAATCTGTGAAACTATCTCCAATTAACTATGTATTAAAAAAAAAAAAGCCGTGGAAGTAGATTTGTGACTCAAAAAGTACAGCGCTAGCTTTGAGCAAAAAAAGCTTGAACACAACATCTAGGCCATGATTTTAAACCCCAGGATTGACACAGTCACACACGCACATGCGTGCCCCATACACACACACACACACACACACACATTGCACTTGCAAGACTTTAACATTAAATTGGGTGCTGGTAGCTCATGCCTGTAATCCTAGCTACTCAGTAGGCTGAGAGTTGCGGTTTGAAGCTATCCCAGGCAGAAAAGTCCCCATGAGACTCTTATTTCCAGCTAACCACTCAAAAACTGAAGTGGTGCTGCAGCTCAAAGTGGTAGAGTGCTAGCCTTGAACAAAAGAGCTCAAGGAAAGTACCCAGGCCCTGAGTTCAAGCTCCACAACAACAACAACAACAAAAATTTTAATGTAATGTTATAATAGAAGGGCATTCTGGGCGATACCTGATCAACTATCAACCTGTGATCAACTATCACATCAATAATAATGGGATCAACCAATGTCATATGTCTGCTGTAGGAGGCATTATAAATTTTATATCATACTTGTAAAGAATTTTCTTCAGTGGCACTGGTGTTTGAACTCAGAGGTTCATGTCTGCTAAGCAAACACTACCTCTTCAGTCACAGCTCTAGTCCCATTTACTTTTAGCTGTTCTTCAGATAGGCTCTTCCACTTTCTGTTTAAGCCAGTCTTAGACCATGATCCTTATCTCTATGTCTCCTACATAGTTGGGATTGTAGGCATGAACCACCTGCTTTGCTTGTTCTTTGATGGTGTCTCACTAACTTAACCAGGCAACCCTGTCCCCGCAGGGCTGGTGTCAGGGACTCTTCTCCACCCCCATGATTTCCTCCTGAGATAGGGCTGTTTGGTAGGCACTCTTTACTAACTGAAAATAGAAATAGAGGGATTTGATAGGATTTATAAGAAGAGTTCTGAGGCAGCTTTTTTCATCTGCCCTGATGGGTGTGGAGGGAGATGTTGGCATCACTCACCAAAGGACTAGAAACACAGTATTAGTTCTCCTGGGTCAGCAAAATGATTGGCTTCAAGCAACTCCTGGTTCCACCAGAGCTGGACTCCCCTACAGCTCTGCTTCTCCCATGAAGTCACTGGGGATAGGCCTGAGGGCCTCCCTACTCTGCATCACCAGACTCCTGCACAGCGCCCATCACTCACATGGATTTGCTGGGGTCCTTGATTATCTCACTTTAAACAGACCTTCCCCCCCCCCGTTTTCTGTTTTCTCTTTGTCTTTCTCTCACCAATCCTAATTTCCATATGTGAGTGAACTCAAGGTTAAAAATCTTTTTAGCTCTTTTGAGGACTTCATGCTCCTTATATCTTGACTACAGGAGTGAAGGACATTTTCAACCCACAAAACATACATACAACTCTAGACAGTAGCCCCAATACAGTGGGAGATAGGCAATCAAGGGCACCAAACAGCCTTACTAACACATAGAATTGAACATCTAGTGCCATTCAAATCTGCCTCCCTGCTCTCTTCAGGAAAGACTGTCGCTTTTGAGATGCTAGTCTACTTCACCCTTTATATGTACCAAATGATTAAACCTTAAGCCCCATTGAATATATCACATAGGACTGAATTTTTATGTCAAAATTGACAATCCAGATTGGACACTAACATGTAATATACTGGATACTACAGTAGTAGCTAGAAAGTAGTTAAAGTACAAGTGGAACTTTGTAGGAAGAACAAGTTTTACCTGGGTAAAGCTCTGGGACAATCTCTGAGTTGCTCTATCACGCGAGAAATCCCAGACAAAGACCAAAGAACTCTTATTTTCTCCCTCTCTCCCCCCCCCCGCCCATGAATTTCAATGATTGATATCACTAGAATGACTTTATACAAAAGGAAGAAAGGATTTGAAAGAAGTCATGATGACCTGTTCAAGTTTGGGTAAGTGTTCTCTGTATATACACTAAGAACTGTCAACTTCTTATATCAGTGAAAGTCTCTTTTGGAGGACTTGCTAACTCATTTGGGGCATTTTGTGTCCTCATTTGGGGCTGGAAGTCCCAGCTTAAAGTAGAATTAGGGAACCTAGAAGATTCTTTTTTGGCAGCCTCTGTTCTTTTGTGAAAGTTTCTAGACTTAGTTGTAGGTAATTCTCATTTGTTTGGTTGGGTGCTCTGTCTTATATTCACTATGGGAGATTTTATGTTGATTCCATCTGGGAACTTTTGAGGAAGGTCTTGGCATATTGACAGATGTATAAACCTATTAAAAATAAATCTAACTTGGCTTTGGGTCTCCAAAGGGTCTGTTCTCTGGACCTACCAAGCTAAGCTAGAAGTAATGAAAAGCAGATAGATTTCTCACTACTTGGTCAGGATTGTGCTGCTGCCTGGTCCACTGTGCAATAGCAGAGACATAGCATTAATACTGCTACTACCTGTGCCACCTCACACTCTGGGGCCTAAGAGGTTAAGGCCCAGCCTCCAGCCATTACAGTCACTAATTATCTGCTCCCATATTGCTCCTGACCACCTCTGAGCCCCACAAACCCACTTGCCCTACCTGTACTGTGCCTTGCCTATACTCATCTTGGGGCTCATCTCACTCCAGACTCCTCAGTTATGCTATGTATTTACATTCCATTCAAGAGAGAATTGGGAGATGTGGTACAGCTGACCCAGCCTTGGTCAGGTTATGAGTCATTGACAGAATTTCTCTCCCCTTCTACGTTCCAGCAGGGCATCTTATTTGGTCAAATGACTACTCCCTATTGGAACAAAGCACTTTCTTTTTAGATAATATCCAACAGGAATGAATATTCAACAGGGCCCAGAAATCTTTTTATGAAGCCCTTGCAAGAAGGGCTCCCTAAGAAACAAAAGGAAAAGTCCAATAAAGACTGTCCAGAGTTGGAAACAAACCGATATGCTTGTTGCAAAAAGGAAAGACACTGGAAAAAGACTGCATTGAATGAAACTGTGGAACGAACCCAGCAACTCATGCCCTTCCAGTGATTTGTCAGGTCCAAATCTCAGAGAGCAAATGTCCAGATCATCAGGCTATGCTGATAGCTCCCAATGGACAGTTACTAAGTTGCGAATTGTAAATTAATGTAAATGAAAATTACTACCTCTGGCTGAGTGTCAGTAGCTCACAACTGTATTCCTAGCTGCTCAGGAGCCTGAGATCTGAGAATCACAGTTCAAATCAGCATTGGCAGGAAAGTCCATGAGACATATATCTCCAATTAACTACCGAAATTCTTAAATTGGAGCTGTGGCTCAAAGTGGTAAAATGCTAGCCTAGAGTGCAAGCCTGGAGTAGAAAAGCACCCAGGCCCTGAGTTCCAGCTCCAGGACAAGCTCTAAATAAATAAATATTACCCTTGCTTTGATGGGGAATAATGGGACGAAATTCAAAACAGACACATCTTCTGGAGTACAAATTAGGAGAATAAAAAGAGAGACAGTTTTCTGTTCATGCTATACTGTCCCATTCCCTTCTTGGGATGAGATGTGTTGTGCAAGTAACCATTTGTATCTGAAAAACAACAGTTCCCCCTACTGGTATCTACTAAGAATGCACTCTCTTCAATTTCTATTTGCAGATGAAGAGGCTGAGGTTCACTCTGGCTGATTTGATACTTTGAAATCTCCACCAAGCTAAGTAAAGCTCTGGCTAACAGTGTCTCTAGACACGCCATTTCAATGGTCCCTATTAAAGCATTATCAGAAGGAGAAGTGACTTTTCCTGGAAAGAAAGAGAATACTATCACTGAGTTCTGTAATGCACATCTATAATTTCTGCTACTCCAGTCATGAGGATTGTTATTGGAAACGAGAAGTCAATAGGATCCCATGTCAATAAACATTCTGAGTGTAGTGTTACATGAATATAACCTGAGCTATGTAGATAGGGGATACAGAGTCCAGGGCCAGCCCCAGGTAAAAGTGAGATGTACATACAAAGTAAAAACCAAAAGATTAGTGACATGGTTTAAACGCTTGCCTCGAAAGCATGAGGTCCTGAGTTCAAACCCCAGTATTGCCAAAGAACAATAAAAATTCAAGACCAAGCAAACCATCAAAATATTGCCATTTAACTCCCCACCAAAAAAAAAGCTGCAAACAAAAACCCATCACCCTTTAAAGAAAGGTCTTAAAGGGAATCCAGCCAATTCTAGGTAGATTTTTTGGAACACAAACATATTTTGCCTTGCTGGTTTCTTTACAACATGCCAGTAGTAACAATTTAAATACTCCATACTGAAAAATATGGTGATGCAAGACTTAAAGCCTAGCCATACTAATGATATCTTCATAACATCTAGCTGATAGGTAATCTGTATACCCTTTTGGGTTTTAGGGGGTTGGGCGGTTATCAGTATTGAATTTAGAGGAAACTTTCCTTTGCATGGCTTTGGAGGAAAATTCTCAATTAGTGCTTGCATTTATAGAAACTTGGGTACTACATAATAATGTTGGATAGTTAGCCACAAGAATATAAAATCTCAGCCTGCCCTATTTTAACATAAATAACCAGGGACTTATTTACAATTGGATCAAAGGATATTATTAAAATATATGGATGTATATGTTAAAAATAAATTTTGATGACCAGCACCAATCTTGAACACTGCCTAAAAATACCATTGCACTTACAGGTAAAATTCATAATATAGCCTTATGCCAAATGAGATAAATGATTTAATATTTCCCCAGGAGAAGGAGACAACTGTAATGCAATCTCCTGGGAATGGCTAGGACAGGGGAGTTGTGCATGCATGGGGCTTGAATTCTGGGCCTGGGCTCTGTCCCTGAGCTTTTATGCTGAACACCAGGTCTCTATCACTTGAGCCATAGCTCCATTCCTGGCCTTTTTTCTCAATTAATTGGAGAAAAGAGTCTCACAGACTTTCCTTCCTGGGCTGGCTTTGAACTTCAACCCTCAGATCTCAGCCTCCTGAGTACCTAGCATTATAGGAGTGAGCCACCAGCACCAGGAAGTATGATTGGATTTTATGTTTGGATTCCAAACTCTGACTACATGCTGACTTGAGATCATCAAAGATATTGATATTGAACTGTTTATTTGACAGGCACAGATAGCTCACACCTCTAATATTAGCTATTCAGGAAACTGAGAACTGAAGTTTACAGTCCAATGCCAGCTCAGATGGGAAAATCCATGAGAATCTTATTTCTAATTAACCAGTAAGAAACCAAAGTAGAGCTGTGGCACAAGTGGTAGAGTCACAAGTACATTTCACTCAGGTGCCAAGGACTATTAGAAATTTCAAATATCTGTGAGTGCTATCAGCAATTTTTCAGAGTGTATGAAGGCATAACTCACTGGAACTGAGAACAGCATGGGAAGTAACAAAATCTAGCTAAAAGAGAAAGTTCCCACTTGTGACAATGAACCTTATTTTGTACCATTTAGTAGAAGACAGAGCTATATCCACCATAGAGACTTCTACTGGAAAATGAAGGGTTTTTTTCCCCAGTCCTGGGGCTTGAACTCAAGGCCTGGGCATTGTCCCTGAGCTGCTTTTGCTCAAGCCTAGCATTCTGCCACTTGAGTCAAAGCTCTACTTCTGACTTTTTCTATGTACGTGGTACTGAGGACTCGAACCCAAGGCTTCATGCATGCAAGGCAATCACTCTACTATTAAGCCACATTCCCAGTAATGTACTGTAATTTTAATTCTAAAGAACATCTGTCAATTCTTACCTTTACAATTTGGGGATCATAGAAACATGATAATGCTCTCAGGATTTATTGCTTTAGGGGATGGGATGCTCCAGCCTCTGACCCCCTAGGGGTATTGTTTCCACTAGTGGAAAGCCACCTTCATCAACCCCCCTCACACACAAGGTGGATGGCAACCAGTGACTGGCCAGTGTGAGGGGACTAAGGCCTGGCTATCTCACCCTAACACAGAACAGCTCAGTTGTGACAATATAGCTATCGGCACAGAAGCATGACTTCACTCTCTTCTCAATACTGTTTTCTTGCTTTTCTCTTCCATACAGCATCCATAAGTATCCAGCCTCAACTCTATAAACTCTTCTTCCCAGGGATTGCAACCCACAATAGATTTGAAAGTGAGGACTATGTCCTAAAGCACTCACAGTCTCTAGGCTTCTGCCTATGGCTTGGGTCAAAATGCTACTTCTATACAGGTGAACTTTTATTTGAATTCTAAATATTGCATTTGCTGTTTTATTTAATCAATGTGAACACAATGTATCCTCACCACTAGGGCATTAACTGGACAGACAGAGGACAGTTGGTGAGGTATGTGGATAAGACTGTGTCCAATTTTCCTCCTGGCCCACCATGGGGTCCAGACAGCCAACCAGAGGCCATTTGGAGAGGTCTTATCTGAGACTGAGGTTCAGAGGAGAGGACCTCCGGTGATGATGTCATCTCTAGAGATGACCGTACAATGGACCAGGCAGGACTTGGGATGCTGGTTACAAGGCTCCCATATTTCTGCGTGGTTCAGCCAGCTCACTTGTGTGGAAACCTTTGGGATACCACAGTGTACTCATGTTGTTGCCTGGATTTCCAAAGAACTAACCATGACTGGTGTCCCAGTCACCATGCACAACACAGGTGAATCAAGGCAGCCTATGTTCATAAATGACTAGAATCCCACTAACCTACTAACCTCTGGCAACCTCAGAGTGTTTCTGCCTGTTTGCATGTATGAGTGGGGTGTGTAGACATGAGTGTGTGTGTGTGTGTGTGTGTGTGTGTGTGTGTGTGTGTGTGCATTCCAGGCTGTTTCACTGTATGGCCGGGAATCTTTTCCCAGTATATTGCTGTTCTCTTGTTGGAATTCTCATTTCACCACCCCAGTATGGATGCCTTTTGGCTCTTGCTGACCCAAGCAAGGCAAGCTACCTTCAAAGAGGCAAATTGGAGATGCTGGTAGACCACCGAGTCCCTGCCCTGCTCTGCAGGGATGCCTTCTTTATCCCCATATTTCTGAGGATGTATGGACATTTACTATAGCACAGCAGATATTGACACTGCTGTTGAATACAAAAGCGCCGCCTCTGATGGGCCCACTGGCTAGGCCTTGGCATGTGCAGCACCAATGTGGATCTGCTTGGATGGTATGCTAGGACTAACACCCTCACTGCCTGAGGCAGGACCAGTGGGAGGGGCCCCACAGGCCTGTCCTGGGCCAGGCCTTCCACACTGGGCTATCCAGGACTATGGGAGGTAATATAAGCTTCCTCCTTCCTCATGAAGACCTCCTTCCTGCATTGAGGTCTCACTTGTCTAACACCACAAGCAAAATGTTTTCCAAACCTGACCTACCTGAACTACACCAGGAAGCCCTAGGGGGACACTCAGACCCCATATCCATTCAAGTATGTGAGAGGAAGTTGGGGGATCATCCACAGCAACATCCTGTAGGAAGCACCAGTATGGGGATGCATTTCCAGACATGTGCATAACTTGTGAAAAGAACAAGGAAATTGTTGTCCCGAGCTCTATCCTCTGCTCAGGGACACCACCAGGAACTCTAGATGTCATTATCAGGCACAGTGCAAGTGACATCCTGTGGTCTCCTCTAGATATGATTGCTTCTGTAACTATACTGACTAGAATGGACTGCGAGTTACTGCAGCAGTGAAGGGGTTTAGGGGAAGGGGGAAGGAATCAGTCTTCAGGGTGGTGCATTGGAGAGCCGTCTTTGAGGAGGCCTGGGCAAAGCCAAATGGCACACACTTCATTTGGTAGTCCCAAAAGAGGCCTGAAGTCCAGAGATTCATTAGCAGGTGGAAGATGGTCTTTTAACACCATGCTCATGGCTTCTGGAGGAAACCCAAGAGAGGCCTCAGGAAGCCTAAGGAGCTGGTAAGTATGGATGCCTGAGGTCAGAGAGTTCCTAGGAGGAGTGGAGGGAGCTCTCACGCCTGTCGGCTCACTCCCTGATTGCCCCATCAGACTTGAACTGGGCACAGCTAGCATATAATAAGAATGAGCTGCAGCCACTACACTAGGGCCCGCAAGAGCATGAGGGCCGGCCATGGGCATGGCCATGCAGCTCTGTGTAGTGACAGCCTAGAAAGCGACTAGACCCAGACTGATTCCCACATGCAGGGCTTTAGCCTTTGTGGAGTGTCTTAAAGGAAAAGAAGCCTGCCATCCCCCAAAGTGATTCCACATGGTTAGCTACATGGGGTTGGGGTAAGTCTGGGATAACTAGGGAGAAGGTTAAAAGGACCCTTCTGATTATTCTCCAATGGCATAAGAATATCCCAAGGGCACAGTCTCTTTCCTGGGCACCATCCTCACACACCTGGCCTCACTGCACAAAGCAAGGACTCCAAAGATATAAGTGAGCAGAGGCGCAGGGCTGGGAAATCAGATTGGGGGAAAAAGCCTCTCACTGCCCCTTGATCCCTGCATGAGCCCACATCCTCCCCAGCTGCAGGGTAACAAGCACCACAGCTATCCTTCCTGCTCATGCCCCAAGCTGCCAGACCTCAGTGCTGCTGATGACTTGATCCATTTCTCAATGAGTGGTGAGCCTGAGTAAGAGTGTGACACCAGATCCTTCAAGATAACATTGCATGTGGAACCAGCATGGCCTTCTCACTGCAAGCCTCAGCCTTCAATGTCCAGAGAGAGAGTTCAACAGTCAGATCCTTGCCCTCTGGCCTAGACTCAGAGTAACCATAGTTCAGGTGTGGACACAGTCTACCCTCTGCTGGACTGACTTGGTAGGACACAAAGAGGCAAGGCAGCCTTCAGTGTGGAAGCACCATTTTCTAAGAACAATGGCTCTTTGAAGAAGCCCTCCACCACAGGGTGGTCAGCTGTGTAGTCCACGTAGGTCCATCCTTGCCTCTCAAGATGGCAATATTTGGTACAGAGGATAGGAGATGGGCCCTGAGGGTGGATCTGGGATAACTTCCTGAGGGTGGGCATGGGATCCTAGCAGAGAAACACAGAGGAGTCTGTGGGGGTAGAGGGGGAGGCTTTGGGCTGGGGGAGGAGTGAGCCCATGTAAAGATCCAGAGTATATTGCCTGGCCTACCACCTGCACTTGTCCAGGCTCATCACAATTCTGTCCTCACTCTCAAAGAGGAAGTCAAAGTCCTTCCAATCACCAGGAACTGCAGTCCACATGCCAGGTGCTCCATGTGGTACCTGCTCCATTTTGTAGCCTGGTTTCAGAATATGAAGCACCTCAGCGAGTTTGAAAGATGGTGCTGGTAATGAGGCAGCAAATATGGGGAGCTCCAGAACCAGCCCCTGAGAGCCTGTAGCCTGAGTCAGCATCCCTGGTACCTGTTGAAGGCTGAGCACATGGGCTCCTGGGTCCCCAAGAGCTCTGAGAGGAAGCCCCAGGGTGGAGCCTGCTGTCCTCACAGCCACTTCCTGTCTTAGCTCCAAGCTGTCCAGGGAGCTGGAGCCTCCCCACAGGACAGGCTTCCTGACCAGGAACAACAAGAGGAGCCCTCCCCTGAGGAAGCCCTCCAGAAAATAAATACATCAGCCCACGGGGCCAGGGACTCACCAGGGACTGGGTGGTGGGACAGGCAGCCCAATGAGCTGGGGCTGCCCTCCCACCTCCTGCCACACAGCCCCTTGTGTCTGGCTGGTGTGGCCTGAGCTCTGCCCACCTCACTTTCTTCATTGGGGTCCCACGGTGGTCCTCAGAGGATTGGGCAAATGACTACTTGGACGTGAGCAGAATAATGAAGGCTGCTGCAGGCCCAGGGGCCAGTGGGATGTGGGACAGTCCTGTGTGCTTAGGGAAGCCCTGGAATTAAGGCAGTCCCTCCATTCAGTCACAAGGCTTCTGAGAGAGAGCTCAGCAGCAATGGCAGCTCCCAGTTGGAGACAGGTGCCCAGCTGAACAGTGGGAATATCAGCCACACACCCACCATGCAGTCAGGCTGCTCAGCCAGTCCTGATCTGCACTCTTCTCACTTACATCACTCTGCACCAAATGTTTATGTCTCAAAGATTCTGACAATATGTAGTCTTGCCTTTCCTGAGCCCCCAGCCCTCTAGGAAGAGATGGGGATGAAGCCATATCCTGCAGAGACTGCAGTCTCTTCAGCCCAGATGTCTGGTTCCACTCATTGGTATAGACTCCAATCAAAGACAATACCACTGACCAATGCATCCTGGGAACTATATGACTGCACAATACATGCAGAGGGAAAGAAAAAGCATTACATGCAGTGCTTTACTGTTGCAACCTGACACATGCTCCATACTCTGCCATGATGGGGAGCAAAGCAAGAATGGAGTCTGGACTGTGGAATTGAGTTTTGGAGTACCAGGGGATCTGTATCCTTTCTCCAGCTTCAGATCCCAAGGTTCCATTAACCAACGATTTTATTGGTCTTGGGTAAAGAAGTAAGATACAAAGTTTAATACATGACAATATTTTGAATACAAGTGGTAGATGACCTTATTCTGTGAATAAGAGCGAACCAGTAAACAGCTTACAATTTGCATAAACCTAAGTCTACCCACAGGCTCCCACACAATTTAGGGTGGTGTTAGCCCACACTCTAGATAGAAATCTGAATTCCTGTTAAGCCAGGACTGATTGACCTTTCCAGGAAACTTTCAGCATTCTGAGAGTTGGTTGGGAGAATGCCTTCCAAACTCCCAATCCATTTAGGTGTTAGGGCTCTCATAACATTGGTTTGGACTCCAATGAAGGAAAATACCATTCACCAATGCAACCTGGGATCTATATGACTGCACAATACATACAGAGGGGAATAAAAAGCATTAAATGCAATGCTTTACCCATGGGAGTAGATGGCTGGGTGGGTTAGATAAAAATGCTGTTTGCATATTAATAGGAAATGATTTCTTTACTAGAGCAAGGCTGTTGTGGGTGTTTTTCTTTTCCTCAGTTTATAACAGAGATGTGCACAAACCCTTTTCTAACATGAAATCTGTAAGGTCTGCCCCCAGCCACGAAGGCCCTGTGCAGACACCTCCCTACCTCTTGGCTAACTTTTTGCCCAGTATCTGTTACCTAGGTAACTGGCACACTTGGAAGCAGTCACCTCCCCCTCCTGCTAGATCACATCCTGGGCCACCTCTGGTCACATGCCTCCCATCTGGCCATAGGAGGATCACATCCAGATCCAATGTGGCCACACCTTTCCCCCACCTGGCCACACCTCTTCCTGTCCCTGGCCTAGATAAGTTCTGGCCTGGGGGTGGGTCTCTCCTTTTTGTCCATGCCTCTCCACCATGCACAGTAGGGACAGCAGTTCAGTAAATCAACTTCTTTTCCTGCCTGAAGAGTGCATGGTATCCTCTTCATCAGCTACCTAATGATCCTAACTACTTGATATACCTTACAAAATCTTTGAGGGCTCTTAAGTCATTTATTACAGAATTAGGAAGAGCAGTCCCACCCTCACCTCTATCTCAGGCATCCACAAGGAAACACACATCCACCTTGCACAGAGCTTGAATTCAGGTTGAGGCCCTTAAGCCAGTGCTTCATAATTCCTGGGGCGAGGCTTTCAGGTTATCATGGACCATCCCACAAAGCCCTGAAGTTTGAGGGTTGAAAAGTAGGCTTTGCACCATCAATTCACAGTGTGGGTTGTTCCCAGGGCCTCATTTTATAAGGCAGAGAAGTCACCCTTAAACTGCTAGGAGTGGCTGGAGATCACCATGAACAACTTCAGGACTCTGAAAGAGTAAAGTCACACCAGAACCAGGAAAGTACTCCAAGGAGAGAGACACTGTTGGAGAAGTAAAATCCTCAACTTGCAAAGAAAACCATTTGATTCACTATATCTATAAACACACACACACACACACACACACACACACACACACACACCGCAGTGAGAATGCTAGTTTTAGGAAATATGAAGGTAAAATAAATGGATTATTCCTAAAATGTGAAATCTCCATAGGCTGGAATAAAAATCATTATAGCTTAATGTTCATGAATTAAGACATGGAAGCCAGGTGCCTGCAGCTCATGCCTAATCCTAGCTACTCAAGGAGGCTGAGATCTGAGCATCAAGGTTTAAAGTCATTGTAGACAGACAAATCCAAGTGAATCTTTAAGCAGCAAAGAGCCAGAAGGGGAGCTGTGACTCAAGTGGTACACCACTACTGATGAGCTAAAATAGTATAAGTGTTGGAGATCAATCCCCAGAACTGAAACAACAACAACAACAACAAACCTAGAGAGCACCTGGAACATTTCCCAGAGTTGGACATTAATACTGTACCCAAAACTGTAATGCCATGTTGAAAGAGACCTACCTCTGTGATCAGCATCTCAGAGACTCAGCTCTGTGATTGTGTTGGTTTCTAGAGCTTGTTTTTCTCCCAATTTCCAAGTCTGTGTGTTAAATCATCTTTACCCAGGGGACCAGAGATTAGTAGGAAGGTAACTATAACTAGCCATAATTAAGTGTATGTTTGTTTCCCAGTGGCTAGAAGAAAGGACTGTGAATGTTCCCAAACCAAAGAAATCATGAAAAGGGAGTTATGGATATGCTAAATACCTTGATCTGACCATTATATATTGTAGAATTGTATTTTTGCAGCACCACTAGGTATCCTATAAATATGCACTTTTTTTTTGCCAGTCCTGGGGCTTGAACTTGTAAGCATATTCACTCCTATTTTGGGTTTACAGCCTTCATTTTGGGTCATCTACAAGCTGCAGCTGCCCATTCCCACCCAAATTGCACGTATCTCCAGCCCCAACTGCGCCAGCAACATGCTGCTGACATAGTCCGGAAGCCTATTCCCAGTCACACACTAGTTCTAGTTCCAGCTGCAAGATGCCTGATACAGAATGTTTTCCCTGGCAAGGTGTCAGCCATAGAATGTATTGTCCCGGCTACATGCCAGATATGAAATGTTTTCCCTAGCTACAACTCAGCTATAGAATGTCCTGCCCTGGCTGTCTGGTATCTCCAGTGTCCAGCTGCAACTACAAAGACTTCCTGCCCCCAGCCCCTTCTCATGCCTTGTCTCCCCTGCCTGAGAGCAGGCTTGCTACTCTTTATCCCGCGAGAGATAGCCTGTCAGCTTTGGCTGACAATAAATGCTTCTTTCTTCCATGTGACCGTGTGTCTGCTTGGTTTTCTGGGCCAGTGTTTATAGAACTTGGGGCCTGGGCACTGGCCCTGAGCTTCTTTTGCTCAAGTCTAGCACACTACCGCTTGAGCTATAGTGCCACTCTGGCTCTTTCTGTTTATGTGTACTGAGGAATTGAACCCAGGTGTTCATGTATGCTAGGCAAGCTCTCTACCACTAAGGCACATTCCCAGCCCCACAGTCTTTATGGGTCAAGTAAAAATACACTTAGCCAGGTGCTGATGGTTCACACCAGTAATCCTTCCTACTTAGAAGGCTGAGATCTGAGGACTGAGGTTTGAAGCCAGCCCAGGCAGAAAAGTCTGTGAGACTCATCCCCAATTATCTAGCAAAAAGCTATAAGTGGAACTATGACTTAAATTTTAAAGCATCAGCCTTGAGTGAAAAAGACAAAAACAAAAATCAAAAAACAGGCAAGAACACTAGGCTCAGTTCAAGCCACAATTTTGACCTGCCAAAAGAAGTAAATTAAAAAGATTGTTTAAAGCCTATTATAATATATCAACACTAAGGAATTTGATTTTGTAGAGAAAAAGAATCAATGCTGTATACAGCAAAATAAGACCTGAGTTACAATTAATGAAATGTTAACATACATCTTAAATGGTAAACCACTGTAATATAAATTATCTTTTCTCTCACTGCTCCTCTTGGAAATGTTTTACATCTTCCTCTTCTGTCAATGAAACACTAGGAAACTTATTTTATATTTATTTTTGAGATGGCAGTGTCACCGTACACAGGTGAGGGTTTGTAATGTTTTCCTTTAAATGTAGGGAGTCTTCACTTATGGTCCTAGACTTTGATGGCAAAATAAGAACTTCTGGACAAGTCATGATGGTAAGAAAACATGGTGGAGTTTTATTGAGTAAGTAAGCAAGCAAGCAAACAGACAAAACACAGACAGACAGATAAACAGAAGGGCAGGAGCACACTATTAAAAAAAAGTGGGGGTGCTCTCCTACGGAGAGAGACACAGGTCGTTGGCTGTTTAGGGGCATTTATATGGTAAAGGGATGAGGGTCTGGCTTCAAAGTTGTACAAAGCTAGGTGTTTTATCTTTGCTGTAATTACTCCCGGTGTTACTTTCTGGGTTTCTGGATGTTTTGGGGTATTTCTTCCAGGTGAGAATACATCCTGCCACAACACAGGTCCTTATCCTTGAGATAAGGAAGGTGTCTTGTTATCTGCATTTTGGGTAGGAGGTTGCTCAAGTATTGGGGGGAGCGTTTTTCTCAGGAAGGCATACATCCTTACAGACAAGGTGTGCATTCTTAGTGTGAGAAATGCATCCTTCAGGAAGGAATGCATCCTGTTGTCTCTCTTTGAAGATGGTCCTTCTATGTTTCTAAATACCATATTTCTGAGTTGTCTTCACCAGGCCTTATTTTCCTCAAGATTATCCTGTTTCAACAGAATCACTATGGTGTCCATGCTGGCTCCAAACTCAAGCAATCCTCCTAATAGCCCCAAAATAACTGGACTTGCAGTATAAGTCTCTTGGTCTGTTTCAGGAAGTTTCCTTCATATACATTTTCCATTATATACTAAAGTTATAAACAACGAACCAGGGACCAATGCAGCAATAGTTAGGGAAGTTTCCTTGACCTGCTGGTTTATTTACTTGGAAATTTGCAAAAATTTGATAAACACATGATGGGATGCACCTATCACTTCTCTAGTATCTGGGAGCAGGCCTGGCTAAATTACATAGGAGATTGTTTTGGAATTAAAGCCTGAGCTTTTACTTCACATCCCCAAACATAGCTGGATGTAAGGCCAAGCAGGCCCTGTGCAGATGTCTCCCCACCTACCTGTGGTACCTAGGTAACTGGGACACCTGGAAGCAGTCACTATCCTCTCCTCAGAAGTCACATCTTGGGCAGCCCCCATTCCCCCCTCTCCACTGACTGTTGGGAGGGTCCCAGACCCTGAGGTCACATCTGCATTCATTGTGGCCACACCTGGGCCACACCTTCTCTCCACCCCTGGAAATAAAACTTCTCTGCCTGAATACCATGTGGTATTCTCGTTCCTTAATTAAACCTGCCTATTTAATTTAGCTTTCACTGGGAAGTCAGGCCTGCTGGTACTGAGGTTGAAATGGTACAGAGCATCTTTGTGTACTGTTGCCAGGTTTCAAACGGAAAGCTCAATGAGGCAGTCACTGTTAGGAATTCTGTAGTGGGTTTCAAAATCTCTCAGAGGAAAGCCAGGATTTTAGGAAATACTTTCACTCACTAGGCTCAGACAAGGGAGCATAAGGTCCCCACTCAGCCCTAGCAGCCTAAGGATGGCCAGTCAGACTCTGGGTAACAACCCAATATGCGCACTTCCACCTGTATGGGGCTGAGCATAGTGGAAAATGTAGTCTCCCCTCAGGGACAGAACCTTTAGATGGGCTCTTCCAGGCTCCTTCTGTGCGTGCGCCTCGGCGCCCACTCACGGTGTTTTCTGCTCTGGAGTTCCAGTTTCTGGAGCCTTGCCATGCTCTTGGGAAGTTTCTGAAGTAATGTTTAGCATGCTGAGTGTTGCAGTCGGGGTGGCAAGAGGCCCCGCCGTGCCTGGCGAACCTGGGGACCTGAAATGTGAGTGGATGGCAGGCAGGCAGGAAAACGGGCTGCAGGCGGCAGCTGGAGCCGGGCGGGTAGCCTGGAGGCTCCACGCACTGCCGGGTCCCTCCGGTCTGGGTGACTGTGCCTGGGGTCGTGATGGCTTTGTCAGAGTCGGTTCTGCCAGAATCAGTGTCCTTCCAGGTGCCGGAACCTAGCTGGCTCGGGAAGGTTCGCGGGCAGGCTAGAAGGTTGTGCAGACTAGGAGAGCTGGGGAGGCTTGCGCTTCTGTTCCACGCCTGATTCTGCTGCAGACCAGTGTGATGACATCATTTGCCCAGCTGAACGATGGACGAGTCACAATTCTAGTGAGGTTGTGAAGGGTGTGCTGGCCGAGTCTTGTGCTATGGCAGTTGTGTTGGTGGGGTTATGTGCTGTTTCTTGTGGGAGGTTTCTAGTCCCCTTCTGGGCGCTGTAGCCTCTTAGCACTCCTGGCTCCAGTTCACACATGTTTGTACACGACTGGCTGATGGACCTGTATTCCTTGGAATTAAGTAAGCGTGGCAGATTCGAAGGAGGGCAGATTCTGAACAGGAGTGTGCATCCTGAAAGAACACTGTCCTTGTGAACTCTCACTAGCCCTAAAGAGCAGAGGCAGAGAAGCACTAGAACGGGAAGATCTGGTTAGCCTCCCTTTCCCTAGCAATGATTGATTCGACTTTCCCGAGCACAAGATTCACCTGGTACAACTTTCTCCAAAGCTTCCAACCACTCTTAAACTTTGAGAGGAGAGAGGTGAGCTGGACCAAGGAATAAGCCAGAGCTGAATTATCAGAGGGAATAGCAGGCTATGGTTTGAAGTGGAGAGATATCTTGTCACACCTGGAAGAATCTGTCTCTACAAGTACCTTTATCCCAGTCTCTCTGATTCAATCTAACCCCACTATTGTAGCTAGAATGCAAGCTCTCCCAAATGTATCTTGTTATTAAATGTTCCATCTAGAGATATGTTGGTACTTGCTTTTACCTAATGATTTTTCTGGCAATTCAGGAAATGCTTGCTAAGGATCTTATGCTTTAAAACAAAAATGACAAATCACAATTTAAGGTGATGTATACTGCTCAATGTTGTATGGTTTGTAGATGTTAAGTATCCTGAAGATTTAGCTAGTGTTACCCATTTAGTTACAAAAGAAGTACTTTTTTCACTTTGGGGATTTTTTGGGGGGGATGGGAGTGATAGAAGTCAATGTAGCACATACTTTGCTTCAAATATGCTTATCTTATTTCTTATCCTCAGCACTTCCTGTAGCTTTTGTGACTTAAAAATATTACTAACATGAACATTTTCCACGTTAAATATGTTCTTGAAATATTACAAACTCTACAGTACAATAATGAACTTATTTCCCATTACTTAAACAAGGCTGGGTGCTGGTGGTCACGCCTGTGATCCTAGCTACTCAGGAGGCTGAGATCTGAGGATCACAGTTCAAGGCCAGCTTGGGCAGGAAAGTCCATGAGACTCTTATCTCCAATGAACCACCAGAAAACTGGAAGTGGCACTGTGGCTCAAGCAGTAGAGCACTTGGCCTTGAGTTGAAGAGCTCATGGACAGTGCCCAGGCCCAGAGTTGAAGCCCCATGACTGACAAATAAATAAGTAAATAAATAAGACTAAATATACTTCTGTTCCATCCCAGTGCAACTTCCTCTTTTAAGTGGAGATTATATTTTCAAACAGAAATTCTGTAATATGAAACTTTACATTTTTTGGTGTAGGAATATACAAAATTCAATACAAAAAAAAGAAAACCATGAAACCTATGAAAATTCTAGTCTCATCATTGAGATTTTCAGTCTATAGCAAATTTATGTTATGTTTTTTAAAGTAAAAAATTTTATTAGGGTGCAGAAAAAGTTAAAACTAAAATGCACACATTGCTTCTTCTTTTTTGCTTTTTTATTCTTTCTTTTTTCTTTTTTTGTGGGTCTTGAACTCTGGGCCTGGGTGCTATCCCTGAGTTCTTCAGCTCAAGGCAAGTGCTCTACCACTTGAGCCACAGTGCCATTTGTGGCTTTCTGACGGTTAATTGGGAATAAGAGTCTCATGTACTTTCCTGACCAGGCTGGTTTTGAACTGGGATTCTCAGATCTCAGCCTCAGCTAGAATTACAAGGATGGGCCACCCATGACAGGTATGCATTCTTTCTTAATGATTCAAATAGTCTTTACTAGCAGCAACAACTTCAATGAATTCCCCATAATTGACTTTCATGATGATTTGCATTTTTCATTCATGTGGCTAAAAAATTCACTTCATTTTATTTCAACAGTTTGTCTCCTGCATAATTTTGTTAAAAACAAACAAATTTAAAAGATAGCCAGTGCTGGTGGCTCACACCTGTAATCCTAGCTACTCAGGAGGCTGAGGTCTGAGGATCATAGTTCAAAGCCAGCCCGAGCAGGAAAGTCTGTGATACTCTTATCTCCAATTAACCACCAGAAAGCCGGAAGTGGCACTGTGGCTCAAGTGGTAGAGTACTTGCCTTGAGCACAGAGAAGCTCAGGGCCTGAGTTCAAGCTCCAGAACTAGCAAAAAAAAAAGAGTTAATCTAAATTTAGTGCAAATTTATCTTGAATTTGTCTCTGGTTTTTCTGATGTGAGAAAAAGTAGTTACAATTCTTACATGATCCACTGACACCCAGAAAGTAAGCATGCTAACTTCTTATGGAATGCAAAGATTTGCTGGCCATTAACTATCTTAATGATGTTAAAATGTGTTAGTGACATTTTTCTGGAGCTATTGAATTATATAGTCCCAAACTTCTTTGAATGTTTGAGAGGCCGGAGAAAGCCATTAAATGACTGTCCACACATGGCTGCTGTGGATTTTCTGTAAGGAGTACAACAGACTGCATAGAGTTGCATGATGTTTCAAAAGCTCATTAGTGGCTTAAATTATAGTCAAACCCCATGACTGCTTTTCAGTGTTGTTCTTACTTGAACTTATCATATAATTGATGATGTAATCTATGGCCTGTCTAGAAATCTTTCTTCTCCAAGTCCTCTATTATGGACCTCTTCTTCTTACTCTTCAGTTTTCCTTGCCTTAGGATACTCTAAATTTACTTTCTCTTACACCGTCTATAGGAAACCTGCTACCTTCCATAAAGTTATCAACTGCAATGAAATGGATTTCTCCTTCTTGCATCCTCTGTTAGGTTTGGCCTCATTTAATATGATGCTGCTTTTTGATTTGCTCTTAGAACATTATTTTACTATTTTCATTGGTTGGGTCTATAAGAATAGGAGGTGATGGTTCTAGCATACAATACATGGACTTGGTTTATTGCATTAGAAATGTGACTGTTCACATACCTAAAGGACGTTTATTCAGTAATAAGGTTTGGGCCCTCAGGAACTCTGCTTTTAGCCAATATTTGTGGCAACATCTCCTTAGGACTCAACTGGGAGAAAGTGTTCAGGAGTTAGTGGGACACATTTGTAATACTGTCAATGATATACAAAGGATAAAATCAAGAGGCACAGAATCTAATAATTTCTATCTTTTTCCTGTATATTTATTAGTAATTTCATTTGAAGTTTGTATTATATCATTGAATTTCCAGCTAAATATCACTTAACATGTTTTCAAATTCTCTCTCTCTCTCCCTCTCTCTTTTGCTGCCAGACCTAGGACTTGAACTCATGACTGGGCACTGTCCTTAATACTCTCCCATTTGAGCCATAGCTCCACTTGCAGCTTTTTGTTGCTTAATTGGAGTTAAGAGTCTCATGGACATTCCTGCCTGGGCTGAATTCAAACTGTAACTCTCAGATCTCAGCCTCCTGACTTGCCATGATTGCAGATGTGAGCCACTGATGCCCTTGTTTCAAACTCTTCTAAATTACCTGTTTTTCTTTTTTCTTTGTAATTTCTATTAATTACTTAAAGTCAGTAAGGAAAATAGGTATATATGTACATAGTATATTTTAAGCTAATTTATATAACTTAATATTTGTCACATTACTTTTTTACCGTAAATTTGAAGACAAGTTTGCTGTATAGTCCAAGATTTTCTAGAACTTGATATATAGCATAGGCTGTTTAGTAATCTTGCCTCAAACTCCCATATTCTTGGATTTTAGGTGTTTGTTATCATACCTGGCTCATTAACCATTGTTATTATTATTGTCTGAGACCTGGGCTTGTGCAACCTCCTTTTCCATCCATCCGTATTTTCATCTTCCCTATACAAAGCTGTACATATTCATGAAACATGCAGTTCCCACTTCTCTCTACCCTAGTCTCTTAGAATCATCATTCTGCTTTTTGTCTCTATGAGTTTGTTGACCCTGGGAACCTCAGTAAAGGAAATTCTACCATAGCTATTCTTTGTGTATGTATGTGAGAGAGAGAGAAAAAAAACATGAATGTATGCTAATACTGGCTTCAGAGACTGAACACTATCTTTGAGATTCTTTTGCTCAAGATTAGCACTCTGCCACTTCCACACCACCTTACTTATATCTTTTCTGGTAGTTAACTGTAGAGAAGAGTCTCAGGGATTCTCCTGCTCAGGCTGCCTTCAAATCACAATCCTCAGATCTCAGCTTGCTGAATAGCTAGGAATACAGGTGTGGGGCACTGGCGCCCAGCCTATCAGCGTTTATTTGTGACTCATTTGATTTATTTAGCTTACTTTATTCAAGATTCATCAGTGTTGTAGCATGTACTAGAATTTCTTTTCTTTTTTTGAAATCATAATTACACTAAATTTTATGTGTTTACTGAATTTTTTATTGTAATTTCAGTCTTGTGAGATAGAGATACTTAATTAAAGTCACAAACACATTCTAACCTTCCTGGGGCAAACTGTCTTTATTGTGGTCTATAAAGTTTGTGAATTCTGTGAGCTGTGACAATACAGTTATTTCTTCCACATCGGGTAAGATATACATTTCTTTCCTTTTGTGTCAGCTGTTCCCTCTTTCCTTCTCATTCCCTCTCTCCCATCACTGCCATTGAGTTGCTTAGTTCATTTTGGTCAATGTTCAGTGAAGCTGATGGGTCCCACTGTTACATGGTTTCCCCTGTTTCTCTCTGTTTCTGTGTCTTCCTCCTAGTTTCACTCAGATGTGCACATATATACAATATATGTGGTCTGCAACATGGGGTCATTTAGTAATGATAGGACCAGATGAGTGGAGGTCCTTTGTTTCTCAAGTCTTGTTTACTTTGTTGTATCTCCTTACATTTTGGATTTAACATCCACATATCAGGGAGACCATGTACCATTTGTCTCCTTGCTCTTGGCTTACCTCGCTCAACATGATTCCTTCTAGCTCCATCCATTTCCCTGCAAATGCCATTATTTTGTCATTTCTAATGGCTACATAATATACCATTGTATATAGGTACCACAATTTTTGGATCCATTCATCTGTAGTGGGGCATCTGGGTTGTTTCCATATCCTGGCTATTTGTTTACTGTATTTTTAAGTCTATTAATGGATGAGTGGTTTGCTTCTGTCTTTTGATTATTGTGAGTAGTTACTATAAAATGATCTTCCCAATACCTGTTCAAACCCCTGCTTTCTCTTTGGTTGGATACAAAACTAGAACTACTGAGCCATATTCCTGTGTATTTGTATATACAGTTCTTTCTTTCAGCATCTTTGGCCACTTTGAATTCCTTCCAGAAATCTACCAATTTAATATTTTCTACATCTTTCCCAATATTTGTCATATTTTTGAGTTTATATATATATATTTTTTTGGTAGGTCATGGGGCTTGAACTCTGGGCCTGGGCACTGTCCCTGAGCTCTTCAGCTCAAGGCTAGTACTCTACCACTTGAGCCACAGTGCCACTTCTGGTTTTCTGGTGGTTAATTGGAGATAAGAGTCTGAGGCTTTTCCTGCCCAGGCTGGCTTTAAACCATGATCCTCAGATCTCAGCCTCTTGAGTAGCTAGGATTACAGGCGTGAGCTACTTGCACCCGGCATCATTTTTAATGTTATATATTTGAACTTGCCTGGCTTTTGTTCTGTGCACTTTTGGTGTTATATGCAAGAAATAAGTGTCAAAGTTAATTTCATGAACCTTTTTCCTCCCTCATACTGTTTTTCACTTCCCCTCCCTCTGGTATTAAATCTATTTCCCTGCCTTTTTTTTCTCTTTTTTTTTTCTCAGACAGGACTTTCTGGGTTTCCTTGATTGCTCTCTAACTGATAAGCTCAAATAATAGTCCTACCTCAGCCTCCCACCATATCCAGTTTGTTTTTTCTGACCATGAAAGGTTTTCTTGAAAAAGGAAATAGTAAGTACAGCCCACCTCCAAGGAGGAATTTGCTTTCACCCAAAGGTGGAGATATTGAGTTTGTGGCCACCATGAATAAACAATAAATGCCAATATTACAATACATTTTTGTTCCAGACCCATTCTAATTTTTCTGCAAGATTTTTGAATCATAGATTGTTAGAAATATATCATGTAATAATAATATATTTACAACTTGTGGTTTTGCTTAGGCATTCATTTTCATTTTCAGTGTGTTTTGGCAAGTGTAACACACAATGCTTGATGAACAACAGTGAGGTCAAGACAATGTTATCCATGTGTGTGTTCCTGCTGTTTTTTTTGTTTGGTTGTTCTATTGGTAATTAAAAGAAGTATTAATTATCCAGTTGTAATGTTTGATTTAAAAACAATCTCTTCAATTCCATTGCTTTTGTTACATGTTTTGGGAGACTTTGTTTTAAGCATATACCTTGTTCTATTCTGATGTATGATCTGTGTGCTATTATGAAGCTAGGATTACAGGCATTAGCCAGAACCCAGCTTAGTGTTACTTTCTTTTTTTTCTTTTTTCTTTATTTTTTTAATTGTGAAAATACCATACAGAGGGGCTACAATTACCTGGACACTGTGTTTTGTAGATCTGCTAATGTAGTATGCAACTCTTGTAATTGCATGACAGAGCTCTGTATAGCTTAGATTCTAGGCATCTTTGTTTATAGTTGATGCCTTTAGTGCAGATCATTGGGTCCTTGGAAGGTAATTTGTAACTTATTGTCTCTTGCTAGCAGTAAAAGCATTTCTTGATTGATAAGGGAAACCTTGTATTAGTAATTAATGTTAGTATAGAGGTAGATAGTTCTACTTTGACTTTTCTTTCCCATACTGCATAGATAACAGAGCAAGCTTCAACCATTTTATGTAAGACAGAAACATACATGTAGAGGAATAGAATCCTCAGACTTGGTTTTCTCATGACTCAGGGCTAATAACTTTTTGAAATGTAACATTACAGGGGTTGGTATCATTTGAGGATGTGTCTGTGGACTTCAGCTGGGAGGAGTGGAATGACCTGGATGATGCTCAGAGGACCCTGTATAGGGATGTAATGCTGGAGACCTATAGCAACCTGGTGTCCTTGGGTGAGCAAAGGTCACATCAATTCCCAGGAACAAGGGCTTTGTTCTTGATGGATAAATGAACATGTATCAGATTTAATGCTATTTATTTATTTATCGATCCAGTCCTGGGGCTTCAGGTCAGGGTCTGGGCACTGTTCCTGGGCTTCTTTTGCTCAAGGGTATCACTCTACTACAAGGCAAGTTCTGGCCTTTTCTGTTTATATGGTACTGAGGAATCAAACCCAGGGCTTCATGCATGCTAGACAAGCATTCTGCCACTAAGACACATTCCCAGCCCTTTAATGCTATTTAGATATTATCTTCTAGTCTTTGAGGACCATTATGTCCCCATAACAGAAAGTTCAATTTGGTTGCACAACTCCTGAAGCCAAACCTCTTGTCATTCCTCAAGCTGTTGAGTGAGTAGTCTGGTGAAAGTTCTATATTACTTTCCAATAACAGGGCACTATGTTACCAAATCTGAGTTAATTATGATGCTGAAGCAAACAACAGAGCCATAGATGGGAGAAGAACTCTCAGAATAGAACTTACCAGTTGATTCAGTGAATTCTGGATAGGGAGGTTGTGAAGATCAGAGCCAGTGTGGCTGTGCTGAACTGTTCTCAACAGTTTCCACAGCTTCCACATCTGAGGGAAGCTCCTATCATGCATTGTATATCTGCCTTATGTAGTCTTCATTGGTGCCTCCTGTATAAATCTACCTCCCCATTTTTGTTTCTTTAAGTCTTACTAAGACTCCAGTCACTTGCTGACTCATAGAATTTCATCTTGGTTAGTTTTTGTATATTTTCAGTTGCTTTTTGACCATCCATTTCTACAATCTTTTCCCATAAGCATTTATTAATAACTCATGTATTCTTTCAATGCTTGTTAGTTGAATAATTCACATGTGCTGGTGTATTTATGCTAATATACACCAAACATATTTCCTGTTAAAGAACTTATACTATTTTTAGAACAAAAGAAAACCCTCAAACCAAATATGTTTAGTTGTGAGATGAAATCCACAAAGATAGGTTTACCTGGATGAGACAGAGAAAATATATAGATGAAAGATATTATTTACTTAGAGATAATTTAATTTTAAGGTGACACTTTTCCAAAGTTGACATCTAGTATATAGGTTGAAATACAATCTGTTATAAAGTACACATCACTATTGGAGACATGAATTTGGAAATCAGCAATTTAAAATCAAAAGCACATATTTATGGAAGTCAACTATAGAATTGGTGGGAAATGAGAAAATTGGTTCAGGAGAAGCCTTCTCCACTAGGTTGCAGTAGAGAGGCCATAGTTATGTACTTCCCATTAACAGGGCACTGTGTTCCTAAACCTAAAGTGATTGTGAAGCTGGAGCAAGGGGCAGAGCCATGGCTGGGAGAAGCCCCAGACAGGAGTATCACAGGTGAGTCAGCATTTGCTGGACATGGATGTTGAAAAGAGCAGACCACAGAAGATGTGACTTTCTTGAGATGTTCATTCCCTTCCCTGATCTGCATTCCTGTGCTGCTGATTCTTTCCAGCAGGTCCTGGGGCAATGGATGAAGACATGCACTAATCTCTTAAAAACACCACGAGAGAAGGAATGAATTTAACTGAGAGATATGACTTAACAGAAAATGTTTCCCCTTTTTCTGCTTCTATATGGTCAGATTTTTTTAAATATATATATATTATTGTAAAGAAACTGTATAGAGGGGTTACAGTTATATGTGTAAGGTAATGAGTACATTTCCTATCAAGCATAGTCACTACTCCCTCCTTTGTTTTTCCCCTACCATCCCTTCCCTCCGGACCTCCTCAAACTCCCCCCCCCTGGCCCCCCGCCCCAGCCAAGTTGTAAAGTTCATTTTCAACATAATGTCTTGTACATCTCATTGTTACAGTGGGTCAACCCGTATCCTTATTTCAACATTTTGTTATTTCCCTTCAGATTTTTTTTTAACCAGGACTAGTTTAAGGGAATTGCAGGGACAGAACAATAGGGAATATTCTAAGCACTAAAAAATCCAAATATCAGAAGGCAGTAAGATAAGTGCTCAAGGCACATTTCCTTTTATTGACAGGATTATTCCAGCAGATTAGACAGCCATAATCCTGTGTTTACTCCAACACAGGTTAAAGACTCTTTCATCCATCAGTTTTCTGCCAGCATCAGCCATTCTCCAAGTACTCATAGTTCTCACAGAACCCTAAGGTCCCTACACTGGGTGGGGCAGAGAAGTCGTTCTTTAGACTCAATGCCAAGCGAGCCAACAGTTCATTTGGAACATCCTAAAATCTGTGAGTGCGTATTTAAGGTTTACATTTAAGGTTTACATTTCTCATATGTCTTTGTGGAAAGCATCCTAAAAGAAAAGAGAAAATGAAAAACTTACAGGAGACCTGTTTTGTGTTGATCCTGAAGCCAGAAGGTACCAGGAACTAAGGAGGACAGCAGCAGATTTGCAGGCCTCAGATAAGTGAGGAAAGGTTTCTCAAAGGTGGAACACGAACCTGGAATTCAGAACTGAGGCTTTTAAGTGAAGATAATATGCCCAATTTGAGGGGCTAGTGTCTCCCATGTAGGCTGTGGTTCTGGGAGACAACTCTATGAAAATAGGAATTTGAAAGACATTTTGTAGAACATAGAGAAGAAAAGACTTGAAAATCCCCATAGATGCCAACTAGAATTTTCAGGGAGAAGTTAAGAGTTTGTAAAACATAAACATATATCCTCCCTCTCAAGCACCTCTCCTAGTGAGGTCACAGGCAATTTACCCTTTTATACATCTCTAAAAACATGTCTAAGATCAGAGAACCGATCTCAATTCCAGTAGGAAAGTAGTACAAAATACCCATAATTGTTGCAAAACAAAATGAACCAAAAATCTTCTCTAAAATAAAAGAAAAAAGGAAGGTAAATAAATATCAGATTTTGTATACTTAGCTGAAAAGCACTAGTAGTCAATTTTTGAGTATTTTGACTAAATATTTCCTCTGATATTAAAACAGAGACTAAAATGTAAAGAACCAGAGAAGAACATGACTATATCAGTATTTGTTAAGTAACTCCTTAGGGAGAAATGCATACAGTTCTCATAAATCCATTCCTAGTGCTATTATTTCTGAATCTTTAATAAGTAGGGTGAGAGGAAATGTCTTTACCTTTACATGAGTAGTCTCTAAGAAATGCTTGGATGCTATCATGATTTTATTCTTCTTTTTTGGTAAACATTTTAGATGTCCAGCAAGTAGTTGGCTTCATTGAAATGTGCCAGAAAATTCCAGACAGACATCTGTTGCAAGTTGTGATCACCAATAGCAACACAGTGGAGGAAAAAGTTAGGCTTTTTAGGTATATAAAACAGAGGAAATCCTTTTACTATAAACCAGACCTCACTGTACAGGAAGAAACTCACACAGAAGAGGTACCCTATGAATGTAATGACCGTAATTACCAGAAATCAGACTTCAGCAGGCCTCAGAGAACTCACACAAGAGAAAAATCACATGAATCTAATACATGTGGAAAATCTTTCAAGCAAAACTCATACCTCAGTGTGTATCAGAGAAGACACACAGGCGAGAAATCTTACGAATGTAACACATGTGAAAAGTCTTTCAACTGGAAATCACAGATCAGTGTGCATCAGAGAACATACAGGAGAGAAGCTGTATGAATGTAACACAGATGTCTTATCTCTTCAAGCATCAGAGCACACACACACACACACACACACACACACACACGAGAGAAACATATGAATGTACCACATGTGGAAAGTGTCCATCCTCCCCATGCGTCAGAGAACACACACAGGGGAGAAACCTTATGAATGCATGTAACACATGTGGAAAGTTTTTCAGCCATCAATCAAATCTCAGTAAGAAATCTTATGAATGTAACACATGTGGAATGTCTACTACAAGTTCCACCTCAATGTGCATCAGAGAACACACACAGCCAGAAATCAAGTCTCTGAAATGATCAGAGAATCCACACATGAGCGAAACCTTATGAATGTAAAAAAAAATGTGGAAAGTTTCTCAAGCACAACTCAGCTTTCACTAGGCATCAGAGATGCCATATGAATTTAAGACATGTGGAAAGTCTTTCAGATGGATATCAAATCTACACAGGTATCAGAGCACACTGGAGAGAAATCTTAGGAATGTAACAAATGTGCAAAGTCCTTCTACTACAAGACAAACCTCAATGTTCATCAGAGAACAAACACAGGAAAGAAACCTTATAAATGTAACAATTGTGGAAGGTCTTTCAAGCAGAAGTTTAATCTGAGTGTGCATCAGAGCATTCACAGAGGAGAGTAACCTTATGAATGTAACAAATGTGGAAAGTCACCTACAAGTCAGATCTTAGCAGACAACAGAATTTACACAGGATAGAACTCAACACCAAATCAGACAGGTGGAAGACTCTAAGAGCTATGAACTTTAGTCTGGGCCACCCTTGACCCCTGTACCTCCTTCATAGACCATCGAAAACTGGAGATGTGGATATAGAGCAGCATACTTCAGCCAAATACCTGATAGAACTGACCATGTTGGACTATGAAATGGTATACCTTTCTCATTAAATTGCAGCTTTGCACTGGAAATAATTCCTCCTCCTCCTCCTCCTCGTCCTCCTCCTCCTCGTCCTCCTCCTCCTCGTCCTCCTCCTCCTCGTCCTCCTCCTCCTCCTCCTCCT
>NW_012267450.1:1646284-1692463 GCF_000151885.1 Dipodomys ordii
CTCCTCCTCCTCCTCCTCCTCCTCCTTCTTCTTCTTCTTCTTTTGCCAGTCCTGGGATTAGAACTCTGGACCTGAGCTCTGTCTCTTTGCTTAAGGTGAGTGCTCTACCACTTGAAGCACAGCACCATTTCTGGCTTTTTTGAGTAATTTATTGAAGATAAGTTTCATGGAGTTTCCTGCCCAGGATGGCTTCAAACCTTGCAAGATCCCTAGATCTCAGCCTCCTGAGTAGCTAGGATTACAGGCATAAGCCACCAGTGCCTAGCCTGGAGAAATTCTTAGTGAAGGAGAATGGACAATACCTCTTTAGCATTACTTGAAAAAAAAGAGGAATCTCTTTCTGTTATGCACCACCTAGCTAAGAATATACTCATGGTAAATTTGGGACTGACAAAGAACATGACTCCCAAAACAAGTACATTACATCTAGACATGCCAAGTCAGCAATCTGCCACAACTGGATTCTGCACTAGTTCAAGATTTAACCGCAGCTCTGACAAAGGTGTAACTTGTCAGCTTGAGTTAGAGTACGATGATAATAGCTGCAAACAAAATTGGCACTATGTGCTGCTTGTACATACTATACTATATTTACTGAGTTTTTAATGAAGGTTGTAGCCAGTTTTACTTTTAATATCTGAACTCATCTAAACATGGTTACTTAGTACTTAGGGTAACTTGTAAGTCATTTTTTAAAAGGGTATATTGTTAATTTTTTAATTTAAACTGCTTTCAGGTTACCAGGGACTCCAACTAATGTATATAATTGTCACCTATATGTTTATATAGTTGGTTCTTGTTTCATGTACCTGGATTTTACTTCTAACATGGTGAAGATAAATAAAACTGTTACTACCATGGAGCATAATTGCACGTCAACGAAATCATTTTGGAGAGCTTCTTGCCTAGTTCTGTTTTCAAAGTCCACCACCTCATCCCTAGTTCACTTGTGTTCAGTTTCTTCAGGTGCTTGTGCTGCCCTGCTTCTGTTACCACCACTTTCTTGAGCTATCAACTCATTTCTTTTATCTTTCTCACTATAAAAATGTGCAGTCTAAATCCAGTTTTCATTTTACAGATTTGTTCTTGTTTATTGGTTAAGAAAACAAACATGATTGTGACATTGGGGTTGGTTAGCAGAACAAGAGTGAAAGAGAAGGATGGAGAAAAGGTTTTAAAATGCATTATGCCTAGGTGAAGATGGCATAAGAAATCTCACTGAAAGCCATTGAGCCACAGGAATACATAGGAACATAAAGAAAGAGAGCGCAATACAGGAGATTAACCAGACTCGACTATTAAAGCTGCATGTGTGAAATACCATGGTGAAACTTGGTGTGCAACAAATATATTCTAAAGAATGCATGAGAGACAAGTAAAACAGTCTATTTGGAGCTGAGATGAGTGTTAGATGGAAGGACAATGGAGATGATGATTGTTGGTGAATATGATCAAAGTACATTTTTTGTGCTGGTCTTAGGGCTTGAAGTCAGGGTTTCAATAAGGCCCCAGACTATGTCTTTTAAATATTTGATTTTTTTAGCACCAAGTGAAGAATCACCTTTGTTGAAGGTACAGAATGCAGATTTACTTGGTACCAATTACTCAGATCCCTCAAAGAGACAATTTAATTAAAAATCAACATCGTTTGTTACCTGCCCCCTGGTCATACCTACTTCCTTCAAAAGATGAGGCATTCCTTGGGCCCATTTCTCACACTTCTGAATTTTGTGATTTATGTGATTTTAGAGTTTATCCCTTGCCTTTTTTTTCCTGTAGGGGATGGAATTGTGAACTCAGAGCCTGGGTGCTGTCTCTGAGCTTTCTTGCTCCCAACTAGTGCCCTACCACAGTGAATCACAACTCCACTTCCAGTTTTCAGTTGGTTAATTGTAGATAACAGTCTCACAATCTTTCCTGTCTGGGCTTCAAACCATGATCCTCAGATATCAGCCTCCTGAGTAGCTAGGATTATAGGTATGAGCCACCAGTAACTGGCTTAACCCTGGGCTTTTAATTTCTATTTCCTTTTTTCAGCAAGCACAACTAATTATTAATGGAAAACTATGTCAAGAGGAAAAAAGAAAAACCTGTAAAGCATGTAAATGAAAAAGATTTAGAGAATCCAGGGAAATTTTTTAAAAAGCCAGATTCTACCAAGTAACTGAAGTGGAGTTCCTGAAAAGCGAATTGAAGTTAGACCTAGAACAACCACTTGTCACAAAAATAATAGCTAAGTCCCTATAATACTTGAATGGAACATGAGCCAATGAGCATTTGTTTTATTTAAAGACACATCAAGTCATTCACTGGTTGCTCTTGCTTATAATCCTAGCTATTCCTAAGGCTAAGATGTGAAAAATAATGTCTCAGAGCCAGCCTGGTCAGACAAATCTACAAACAAATCTACAGGACCCTTATTTCTTTTTTTTTCTTTTTCTTTTATTGTGAAAATACTGTACAGAGAGGTTACAATTACATGGGCAAGATAACGAATACATTTCTTATCAAGCATTGTAGCCTCCTCCTTTGTTTCCCCTTCCTATCCCATCCTTCCCTCTTCCCAACCCTCCTCCCTCCCCTACCAAAGTTGTAAAGTTCATTTTTGACCTAACAACTTGCATGTCTCATTGTTGCAATGGGTCCACCTGTATCCCTATTTAAAAGGACCCTTATTTCTAATTAACAAGATGATGTCAAGAGTAGAAAAGTAGCTCAAATTGAATTGTGCCACCCTGGAGGGAAAAAGTGAAGTGAGAACATGAAGTTCTAAATTCAAGCCCCAGTACCAGAAAATAAAGTCATTTGAAAAGCTAACTTGTGGAAAGTTACTCCTATATATACTCACTCTCAGAAATTAAACTCTCGGGAAGCTTATCTAGATGTATATTAATCAATGTTTCCTTTCACCTACTCTTCTCCAAGAAAATACAGATGATTACGCATTTTCACTAGATTATACATTCTCAGTAGTTATAAGGACCCTGAATGAAAAAGAATAGGAAGAAAAAGCACTAGTCATTTTAAAACTTCAATTAGGGGAATAAATGAACAATTAGCAATATTAGTCCAGAAAAAATGTTGTATTGGATGACACAGAAGGGATACACATATAGAGCCCTTTCATAGGAGGGCATAAGAAAGACCTCCTTAGAGAATGGCCACCAGTGGTGGGTACAAGAGCACTGAAGGAAGGAAGAATGGCAGACCATATAGCTGTTCCAGTCTACTGTGTTGCTAGGAGATTCATAGAGACTACAGTCACAAGGCCATGGAAGTGATCAATACAAGGAGTCTAACCACAGCTCCCAATGCCTGCTCCAGAAGCCAAGTCAGAAAGAAGAACCTCATCAGGGCTGCCCTTGGCAGACACCTCTACTCAGTAAAGATACCAGACCAGTCCCTGTCATTACCATCATCTGTAGATGCAACCATATTCCCAAGGTGGATAGCAGCCAGTTTCCACGAGGTCTTTGTCAACCCTAACTAGAACCAGAGACAGAAGGAAGTGTCATAGTGACCCAATGGTTAGCTGATTCTCATCTTTCCTGTGGAGCCTAGGGCTGGGTTTCCCAGGCCAAGGCCCTCATCCTCTCCCATTCTGTCCATGCTTAATTTCATCGGGTTCCCTCATCTTTTGCACCCAGGCATGTCCTTGCAAAGTTACATGATCAAAATGCTAAGCACCTACATGTATTTCTCTTAGAATCCAGAGCCCATGCTTGAGGAAGCCCACACTCATGTGGGAGTTACTGAGGCCTGCAGGCCTGGCTGAGCTCTGGGTAAATGCCTGGGAACAATCCTGGCCATGTGAATGACAGTCTTGCAAGTGGATCATCCAGTAAGCCTAGGTTTCCTTGACTCTGCTTGAACATGGCCCTTTCCTAAGTTGACTAAAACTATTGGTATTGTTTGAACCACTCCTTTTTAGGATTGTTTTCATGCAGCAATATATAACTGAGATAAGATGCTGCTCATAGAAAGTCACTAAGAAGAGTCCATGAAATAATGCCCAAAAATCAGCACAAAAGTAGCTTTCCAGTGGTGATAGCTTTAAAAAATTACTGTTACTAATTAAAATTTTAATAGAAATGATCAATAGTATCCAGTAGGTTTTAGGCAACTTTATGTTTTAGTTGCAAAACCCTACTGTGTGTGAGCTTCTTGGAAGTGCTTTCTGCTGAATTCTGCTGAGGGCTATGTCCTTCACTGGGTCAGAAAATTATTTGGTTTTTAAATTCTTTTTCCTCTTTTCTTTCTTTTTTCTTACTTTTGTTACCAGTCCTGAACTCTTGAACTCTGAGACTAGGTGTTGTCCCTGAGCTCCTTTTTCTCAAGACTAGCACTCTACCACTTGAGTTACAGCACCACTTCTGGCTTTTTCTGTTATTTGATTGAAGATAAAAGTCTCACAGAGTTTCCTGCCTGGGCTGGCTTCGAACTGGGATCCTCGGATCTCAGCTCCTTAGTAGCTAGCATTATGGGTATGAGCCACAGTATCCCAGCTTAAAATTCTTTAGTGTGTGTGTGTGCATGCATGTATTTTAAAGCAACATAGCTGGGGTGCCAGTGGCTCATGCCTATAATCCTGCCTACTCAGGAAGCCAAAATACAGATGATTACAGTTCCAAGTCAGCCCAGGTAAAAATGTCTATCAGACTTCATTTCCAAAAGAACAAGCCAAGAGCAAGACTAGAGGCATGCTGAGTGAGCATGAGGCTCTGAATTCAAACCATGACATCAGAAAAGAAGAACATGAATTGTATCACGATGAACATTTTTAAGTATGTCATTTCTTAATATTGGCCATCTTTGTACAGTTCTGCAACAGACCTGTAGAACTTTTTTCATTCTGCCTGACTGAAACTGGCCATTGAACAACTCCCACCATTCACTCTGCCCCGCCCCGGTCACCAGCATTCGCCTTTTTGTTAGAATGTTCTAAGAGTTTGACTACTTTAATCATATTTATTGCCATTACACTGCTTGTCTCTTGTAACTAGCTTTTCCTCCTCTGTAATCACTCATGTTGTGGCAAATGTTGAGACTTCCTTCTTGTTGAATACTATCCCATTCTGTGTATACATCGTAGTTTGTTTAGGCATTCACATAGTGATGAGCGTTTGTTTCTATCTCTCGGTGATTGTGAACAATGCCACAATGAACATCATTGTGAAATTATTGACCAGGCATTATATTTTCCACCCATATTTTTCCCTCCCTGCCACTTTTCACCTGAAGCAGAATGCCTGGCATGTATTGGAAAAATAGTAGTGTCAGTGGAGGTCATGGTTATCTTTGCTTGAACATGTCTTAGAGATTGCTCACATACTAAGGTTGCCAAACTGCTCCAGAACCTCCACATCCTCCTGGATGTTCAACTTCTTTAAGTACATCTCAGGTATGATCCAGGAAGGATGGGAGCTGGGCCTCTACATGCTGGCCTTCATAATGCTTTGGAGCAGTTTTATTTTACCCTGTTGCAGGATAGCTAAGAAAGGAGGGGGACATGACACGTGTTGGGATCTGCTGCAGCTAGCAGTGTTGAATGGGTAGTCAGTGTTCTTCACCCAAGACAGCTTCACTACGAATAGACCGGATACAGTTTTTATTTTTTTATTTTTTGTCAGTTGTATGTTGAACTCAAGGCCTGGGTGCTGTCACTGAGCTCAAGGATAGCACTCTACTTTTGGTTTTCTGGTGGCTAATTGGAGATAAGAGTCTCACAGCTTTTCATGCCCCAGCTGGCTTTTGAACCACGATCCTCAGATGTGTGTGTTCTGTTTTATTCTAGATATTCACCTAAGTCTAGGCAACCTGTGAGCCTGTTTGTTTTACATGCAGGGAAACATCATTCCTAGATATGAAAATGCCACCATACATCAAAAACTGTTAACATCTTACTGGTACAACTGAAGATTTGAGTTATAAATAATGTTCTCCTCAGTGACCCTGAAGACACGATTATTTGATCAATCATTGTTCCTTCAGTTTTAAGAGAGTCATACATTATCTCTCTTCCTCTAGTCTGTCTAACTCCTTCCTGTTCAAGTCATTGATGTGTGTGTGTGTGTGTGTGTGTGTGTGTGTGTGTGGCAGGCACTGAATCCTTTCTAGAACACAAATTAACCCAGTGTGGGGTCTCAGGCACCTCTGCAGTTTCATGGTGTCTGTGGAGACAGGTGGCTACCATCCTGCTTTCTTAAGAGTTTTATTTGTTTTCAGCTTTGACCTGAAGTCTGCTTCAGCTAGCACATGGAAGGAGGTGTGGGGTCAGCCTAGACACCTGACTAGGATAGTATTTGTTTCTGTGCTGGTCCTGGGGCTTGAACTCAGGCCCTGAATGTTGTCCTTGACCTTTTGTGTCTCAAGTCTACTGCTCTACCACAGCTCCATTTCCGTCTTTTTGGCGGTTAATTGGAGATGAGAGTCTCACAGACTTTCCTGCCCAGGCTGGCTTTGGAGCACAGGCCTCAGATCTCAGCCAACTGAGCAGCTTGGATTACAGTAGTGAGACACTGAGACCTGGCTAAGAGAAATATTTGTAAGGGACATGAGTCCTGTCCTGTCCTGAGGCTGACACAGCCTCTCAAGATGTGCAGCTGTACCCAGTACTGCTAATTGGCTTATGTAACCCATTTTTGTCATGATAGGAAAAGTCCTGCAGGAAGACCACAGAGAACACTTGATGGAGGAATTTGCATTCCTGAAAAAAGAAGTCATGGAGAAAGAACAGCTCAAAGGGTTCCTTGTCTTCACAGGTCAGTTTTAGTCTGCAGTTCCTTTCCTTGTCCCTGGAAGTTACAGGAACATTGGCTGGGTGCACCGTATTTCATGTATTGTACATTGGATCATTTATTGTTTGGTAATCATTCTTTGAGCATGGACACTAGAAAAGCATGTTGTTAGAGATTCCTGCTCTTGTGTTTGGATGGATGTTCTTGTGGTTATCAGGACCACCTGAATGTCTTTTATTAGAGAAAGAAGATCTTTAGGATCCTCAACCTCAATGAGTGATAAGATACTTTATCTCCTCATGAGTTTCAAAACAATGGAACCTCATTGTCCTGATGCTTGAAAATCATGTAGGAGACTTATGACAAGAAGGATAACAATTGAATTGTCAGAATTTTTATGTGTGCTTCCTTAGAATTTTTCTGTGTATCAAGGCTGGGGCTTGAACTCAGGGTCTGTGTGCTCTCTCTTAGCTTTTTCTCGCAGGGCTAGCACTCCACCATGTACCACAGTTCCACTTCTGGCTTTATGGTGGTTTCTGAAGATAGGAGTGTCACAGACTTTCCTGACCCAAAGGACTTCACACTGTGGTTCTCAGATCTCAGTCTCCCAAGTAACTAAGATTCTAGATATGAGCAACCAGCACTCAGCTACATCTTTTTGTATTTTTCAAGAACATGCTCATTGATTTAAGTGTTAATGTCAGAATTATGAGACTTCATTGACAAATTTAATGCACCATATATGAAGTCTTAAGGAAACACTTAGCACTCCATCAACTTGATGCTCTTGAACTAGCTGAAAGGTGTTGCTGTTTTCTCTATTTCCATTTTCATATGTGCCATTTTACATGGAGTTGATAAGAATCTGGGTTTCAGGAGCTTAGCAGACCATGGTTGTTCTCCTCTTGCAGAACACTTTAACATGTTTGGTGGTAGTGGCAAATAACTCAGAACTTTCTACCTGCTATACATGAGCTATGCCTCAGCACCTTTTGCTTTAGTTTGTTTTTCAAAGGGTCCTGAACATTTACCTGGTGCCAGATTCAGTCAGTGACCTTCCTATTCCTGATTGCAAGTATTGGGACCACAGGTCCTTATTTTTTGATATAGACCCTCACTGACTTTTTCCCAGACTGCTGGTCTTGAAGCATACTCCTCCAGTCTCCATGTCCCAAGTAGCTTGTATTTCAGGTTTGCTCCACTGTGCCTGGCAGCTGGGTGACTTTAAATCATTTATTGAAGAGGTGTATGTGTGTGTGTGGGCGTGCACGTGTGCATATGTATGTGTGTGTCTACCTAAGTACAAGTAAATTAACTATATTTAAAGCCTAGAAAATTTTCATCATTCTGTTTAGCTGAATTGTGTGCTATTGTCAGTAGCATGTCTCATTTTACTAGCAAAATTGAAGTTTAAACCTAAAAGGGCTTGCTTTTGTGAGGCTACATTTAGCCTCTTGGTAAGGCAAGGTCTCCATGTCCATGTGCTCTCTCATGTGTCTGGGTCCTGCCCTTTGTTAGGCATTCTCTTCTTCCTAGTCCTCACAGCATTTGTGATTCCCCACAGCTGGCCCACTGGAAGAAGAGCAGTTTGGCTTTCCAGCTTTGGTGGCATCTCTTGCCTGACCTGGCTGGTATCCTTGTTGGATGAGCTTTCTCTGGTGTCTGCCACTTTGGAAGAGCAAAAGGAGAAGCAGTATATGAAAATGACTGTGCATCTGGAGACCAAGGACACATGGTAAGTGGTGAGAAACCTGAACAGAAGGAGACTTTGGGCTTTGTCCATTGTTCACAAGGGTGACAACAGAGAAACCCCAAGTGGCACAAACACGTGTTCCACTGCAGTAGAACTGTCAGCTTCCAAAGACTAGAAATTAGTCCCCCTTGTGTTGCCTCCATGATCCAGTAAGTGAATTGTTGCTTACAGAATTGAAGCATGTTTTCCAAGTGAACTACTAGAATCTATACTTTGTATTTTATTTATTTGTGTATTCATTTTAGAGATGGGCTTCTCACTGCTTTTCCCAGGAGGATCATGATCTATTTGGCTCAAGTGATCCTCATGCCTCAGCCTCCCCAGTAGCTCGGACTCTAGGACTGCACCCCTGCTCCCAGTCCCCTTTATGTAGCTTTACTGATGAGGAAATGGAGGTGTGAGAAACATGTTGCCATTCTTCACTGCCTCATATCTGAAGACATGATAAACATTCTGAGATAGATCAGACTGTTTATATTACCTAAAGTTCATTTATATCCAATGTCTTTTAGCTGTTTTAGCCTGTGACTGCACTCCTGGCTTCTGATGGTGCCTTGGAGGAATGCTTTCACATGTTTCCAGTTATTTTCTCTCTCCCTCCAGTTTATCCCATTCTGCAAGCTAGAATAAGACACTTCAGCTCAAACATGACATATATCTGGAGCTTATCATCACACATTAAGAGCTACTGATAACTGTTGTCTTAGGACAAAATTCCTTAACTTACCTTTGGACAGTATAGTTTAGTGAATGAGGACGCAGGGTGATTATGAATGTTGCCCATAAAATGCCTAGAAAAAGCTGGGCATCGGTGGCTCACACCTGTAATCCTAGCTACCCAGGAGGCTGAGATCTGAGGATTACGGTTCAAAGCCAACCCCGGGCAGGACCCTCCGTGAGACTCAGAAAAACACAAGTGGCGTGTGACTCAAGTGGTAGAGTGCTCGCCTTGAGCTGAATTGCTAAGGGATAGTGCGCACTCTGAGTTCAAGCCCCATGATTCCCCCTCCCCACCCCCCCCCACACAATACAAATTGCCTAAAAAAGAAGAGGTTGTCCCTCCAATCCCTGCTGTACAAATGCAGTAGGAGCAATGTCTTGTGAGTAGCACGGCCTGGCCTTTTCCAAATTTTTTCAGTTTATTTTATTGTAAAGCTGCTGTACAGAGGGCTTACAGTTACATGAGTAAGGAATGAGTACATTTCTTGTCAAGCATTGTTACCCGCTCCCTTGTTCTCCTACTGTCCCTTCCCTCCCACACTTCCCTCACTCCTCTCCCACAGCACAGTTGTAAAGTTCATTTCCAATACACTGTCTTTTGGGTATCATTGTTGCAATGGGTCATCCTGTGTCCTTGGTTCAGAGTTCTGTTATTCCCCTTTCCCTCCCCAAATTAGACAAATGTATATACAAGATGCAGGTACCAAAATCAAGTACAATGAAAACAGGGTTTATACCATAGAGGGAAGAACATACAAAGGAAACCAAAAAATTCACATAGTACATGAAAAACTACAACAAAGAAAGACCTCTTGGGTCCATATCTTGGGCTTCATTTCACCTAGCATCATCTTCTATGGTCATCTGTATATAGCTATAGAACTGCTCATCTGACAAAATTATCCTAGATGTGTAATAATTATTGCAAATGAGGGAAACCATGGGAGCTATATTTCTTTTGGTCTGGCTTCCTTCAGTTAATATAAGTTTTCTAAGTCTTGCCATTTCCTAACTAATGGGGCAGTGTCATTCTTTCTGATGGAAGTATAGAATTCCATTTTACATATGAGTGTGTGTGTGCATATATATATATATATATATATATATATATATCACATTTTCTTGATCAATTCATCTACCGAGGGACATCTGGGTTGGTTCCATATCTCAGCTATGGTGAATAATGCTGCGATAAACATATTTGTGCTGGTAGCCTTAGTATGGTTTTGTTTGTGATCATTTGGGTAAATGCTCAGAAGTGGAATCCTTATATATTACCCTGCTCCGGACTGGTCTGGCCTTTTACAAATGTTTTCTGACTCAGTCTGTACACTGACTCCTTGAAGGGGCAACTGAGGCACAGAAGTCAAGAAACTTCGCAAGGATGCTGTTAGACTTTCCTTGTCTATACAAGTGACTGAGAGAAACTGTTTCAAGGAGGAAAGGAGTGTTTTGGCTTGCTTCTGGCCCCTTCAGTCCAGGCTTGGTTGTGAGAGGCTTGTGGTAAGTCAGACATCATCTCATCAGCAGTGAGCAGTGGCAGAGGCTGCTTCTCTCATGCAGCCAAAGCAGGCTGCCCAGTACAGGAAGGGGCAGGACAGACACTTAACCAGTGATCTATTGCACTAGGTCCCAACTGCTAAGTTTCCAGCACCTCCCCAGCTAAGTCCACAAGCAAAGGACCAAGGCAACATTTCCTATTCAACTAGTAACTGATACAGGGATCTTCAGTCCTCACTCCAGTTGCCTTTCTGCGGTCCTCACACTGTGTGCATTCTCCCCAGCCATGCGGGAAGCCCACAGAAACAAGTATAGACCACACATGGTACTGTCTGCATCTTCTCACAGCCCTCACATACCACAGTCCCTACTAATTTATTGGCTGTGTTTAAATTTTGTAACAGTATGCATTCAGTTTGTTCAAGACAAACTCATGCAGATATCCAGTTTAGAAGTCTTGACAAAACACCTGTATCCAGGTCCTCGGGATGTTGTGGATGGAGGATCGCAGGCCTGTGCCCTGCCTGGTTCTTCAGGACTTGCTCGAAAATCACCTCTCAGCTATGCCTACAGACAGGTGCTGACAGGCTGACACAGGTGTGGCTATGGCTAGACAGCTTCCTACAAAGAGAAGAACGAATTGCCAGTGCCCTGGTTGGTGAGTACTTGCATTTGTAAATATTCATGAGTGATGTCAAAGATGAACCCCCTCAGTGAGCCCAGGCCTGGCTCCGGTGGACTGGGTGGCTTCAGTTACCATAGAAGCGGGTCTTTGTCCATCACACAAGACGGACAGGGTCCGAGGAAAGGTAAGTGCAGCTGCTGGCCCGTTCCCCAGCCTCCCTTAGAGCCTGGGAAACAGTCAGACACAGTGGGGCGTCAAGTCAAGCAGGAACTTGTTTATTAACACTTAGCAAGCAGTTTTTATAGCAAAAAGGAGCGGGTGCATGGGAAGGGAGGAAAAGGAACCAATCACTGTAAAGGTCACACCCTATTAGGCACCTAAGCATCCAGGGGCTGGTTATGCACTGAACCACTGAACATAAAGCAAATCGGGCTCTGCTCACTCAACTCCCTCTCAGCACCATCTTTGCTGCTCACGTGCCTTACGGCAAATCGGGCTCTGTCCACTCGACTCCCTCTCTGCGCCATCTCTGCTGCCCATGTGCTCCACAGATTCCCCCTTTTTTGTTTTAATGGCAGACCCACCTCCCAGTTAGTTATCCTTTTTCCTCCATTATAAAGGTCATTTTAACATGATTACATTGGTAAGAATAGCATTGGCCACACAAGGGGGTTCGAGGCAAGTCTGGGGGGAGAGATTCACCAGACAAGGATAGGGAGGGCCCTTGTGCATGATCCAAGAGCCCGTCCCAGTTACCTCACATCCCCACCTAGCACAGTAATAAACATCAGCCCCGCTACGGTTAGAAATGTCCGAAGCAGTTCGATTAATTCCTGGGCATATATAAAAGTCAGTATGTTGTAAGGTCGTAGTTGTCTTCAAAACATGGGAGCAGCCTGGGCGTTGGGAGTTCCACACATGCGGCATGGCATGATGCATCCTCGTGGGCCTCCACACTCAGGCCGTTCTACTATAGTCCAGAAAAACAAGGAAAATTTAAAACAAACTGCAGACATAGCAAAGCAGTCCTGGGCAGTACGCCAGTTCCTTGTACGTGCCTTTAATGGAGCACAGGGTCAAGATGACCTTTGAACTTTACTGTCAGCTCCCAACATCTCTGCCGTCTTGTTTAAAGAAGCAAACCCACTTGTCTTAGGTTGGGTGGATCACCTTGTCTGCCTTACCCATCACTGGGGACTTCTTCATAGCGAAGCTGAAGGCCCTGTCTTAGGTTGGTCAGACTGACACCCCCCTCTTACCCATCTCTGGCTGTGATTCCTCTCAGGGGAAATTCATTCACTTGGAGCTGGATCTTATGTAACTGGCTCGCTAAGCTCATAAGAGTTTTGCAGTGCATGTATAATGCAAGGAAGGCATAGAAAAACCATCAGCAAAAGCATTAGCAGGCCAACCAATGTCATTAGCAGTCCTTTAACATTAGCCAGGGATGGGATAGCAGTCTTTGCCACTTCAGAGTCCAGAGGTGGGGCTTGTTCTAATCTGGCTATTTGCCTGTGGGGTTGAAAAAGATCTAAAGACAAGTTATTTGATGATTTCTGCATGGCCAGTGCTGATCACTGCCCAGGTGACCAGCTGAGGTTGGTGCAGATTCTGTAGGGCCATTGCCAGGACTGGGAGGGTCAGGACATCTGCACATGTTAGAGAACACAAGAGCTTCTCAAGGGCTGGTTGCCCTTGGGATGGTTAATAATCATCTTTCTGGCTTTTCCTCTTTTAAACACAAGCCTTGGCCACCATAGCCATTTTTCTTTCCTGGTTAGTTTATCCTTGGGCATCCTCCTGTATAGAGGAGATGGGTAAAAACTTAAGGTTCCAGGCAGGGATCCAAATGGGGGCTGTCTCCCCTATGGGAAAAATGCATCCAAATCCCCTGCCCAGGGTAACTAGGGGGTCCTTCCACCTGACTTTCACTTGGGGCTTAGTTGTCCCCAGTGCTTCTGAAATCTGGATTCAGTTGCCCCTTTTGAAAAATTTAAAATGTTAATGGTAAACAAAGCTATCTGTAACTGTATATGGGGGCAAACTCCCCTTTTTGTTTTAATAATTGCTCCTTAAGACACTGGTGATTTCTTTCTATAATTGCTTGGCCTTGGGGATTATAGGGAATTCCTGTAGTATGATTAATATGCCATTTGTCAAAAAACTCTGACATGGCTTTCCTAACAAAACAGCGTCCATTATCGGTTTTAACTTGTGCTGGTAGACCCAAAGTGGCAAAGCATTGAAGAACATGTGCTTGTGAATGTTTAGTTCTTTCTCCTGTATGTGCTGTGGCCCAGCATGCTCCAGAGTAGGTATCTATAGAGACAAAGATATATTTAAACTTACCAAAGGCTAGGAAAAAAATAACATCCATTTACCAGAGGACGTTAGGTTTAAGGCCTCTGGGATTTACCCCTTGTTAGTTTTTAAAGAGGTAGCTGAGTAAGAATAGCACCATGCACGTAGTATTCAGGTAAGGAGTAGGTTTATTCAGTAGACTTGCTAGGCCAGGTTGGCACTCCACGTGGCTTGGAAAGGCCTGGAAAAGACCTGAGAAAGAAAGAGCTGGAGCTGGGAAAGAGGTGGGAAAGAGATATAGCTGGGAAAGAGCAGGGAAAGAGAGAGAGCTGGGGAAAAGAGCTAAGAGAGCTGGGAATGAGCTGAGAAGGAAAGAGCTGAGAAAGAGCGTCTGGGCCTGGGCTAGGCCTTATCCAGGGTATGGGCGGAGAAAGGTGTGGCCTCATCAAATTCAGATGTGACCTCTTCCAGGTGTGCCAGTTGCCTAGGTAACACAGGTACTGAGTGGAGACTTTGCTGCGAGGAGGGTGGAGTCTTCTCGCCATCCAGGAGCGGACCTTACACCCCTGGTGGTTGTAATGGTGTACTTTTAAGAAGGGCTGGCATGTTTTACAGGTATGTACTATCCTTTTGAGGTCCTTTACAGGAATCTGAGGAAATCTATGCTGAAGACCTCTCCAATTAATGTGGGTTAAATCATGCAAACAGGTAGCCTCTTGTAACTTTAATGCTTGTGGGCCAGTAGCTAACTGGTCAGCCTAATTATTGCCTAGGGATAAAAACCCAGGAAGTTTTGAATACCTTCTCAAATATTGAATATGAATAGGAGCTCCCTTCTCTTCTAATAGGCCCTTAAGGGTAACCATAAGAGGGGAAATAGGGTTTTCATCCAGTTTAATATGTGCCTGGGGAATATGAGGGAGCAAGTTAATCATATATAGGCTATCAGATTACAAAGTAAAGGGTTTTTGAATGTGCTGAAGGGCCATAATTACGGCCAGCATTTCTTTATATTGTGCTGACCCTTGACAAGGTTGAAATCTTTGTTGGCTTGGGGTCTTTTGTTGCTCCTCAAAGGCTGCATAAGCCGAGCCTGCCTTACCTCCATCAGTAAAACCATGGAGGACGCCAGGAATAGGCATAGGAGAAAATAGAGAAGGCATTTGGAGGGGAAGTCGCCATAACATGACAGTCCATTTGGATGGCCCATAATGGCAGTCAATTTGGCCTAGAAACCCCGCCAAGGAGAGAGCAAGATGAGCATTGGCTCAAGTTAGCCACTTAACATCTGCCATTCGAAAAGGAAAAACAATGGAGTGAGGGTTGAGGCCATAATGCCTTTGAGCTTGGGTCCTTCCCTTGACAATAGGATTGAAAGACCCCAGACTCACTGGGATGCTTTCTTCAATGGGAGGGCACCCCAAGAACCAAGACTCCAAACCAGCAGATGCAACAAGCAAGAGGAGTTTATTTGGCGTTGCGCAAACTCTCTGCCTCGGGAAGGGAGAGAGCCCCGAGCAGCAGTTACAGGCATTTTTAAAGGCAAAAACCACAAGATTAACATATAACACCAGGTGTCCCGGGGTTGGCCCATTTAAAAGTCACTGTGTCCTCCAGCAATCATTTTGCTACGCGGGAAACTTTGTAACACTCTTCGTAAAATGATTGGCGCGTGGCGAGTCTAGGGGGGTGGTCACCCTGGATGGCAAGGGTTAGGGAAGTTCACATAGTTACAGGCTTGTGATTGGTTGACATTTGGCCTAGTTTGCTGGACTTGCCAGATGGGTCCCATTTGGGGAATTTTCACACAGGAACTTAGAAGAACATACTCGTTTGTTCTTTATCTATGACTACAGACCTTGTCCCGGGGCCGGCATCTGGACTCTGAAACTTTTTATTCAATTTCTTATTTCCGGGGGGGGGGGGGGGGGGGGGGGGGGGGGGGTAGGGGGTTGGTGCTAGCGCAAGCAAGTTTACAGAAGCAAAATCAGCAGTTAGCAATTGTAAAATGTAACTCTAATTTTTTTATCTTTCAGCATCTGCAATTGGTCCGCCTGAGAGTACACCTGAGGTGTGCCCCCCAGGGGAGTGTGAACCCACTCAAATGGCTTCCCCTTTAACTGCAGAAATTGAGAGAGTAAGAGAGCAAAAATAATTCTGGCAAAAACAACTCCATTTTACTCAGGCGACACAGAGGGACGTTTCATGAGTAACTTTTTGCCTTTGTTCTAACCCCTGCTGGCCAAGATGTTTCTGAGAAGTGCCATTGTATTGAGAGGTATTATGTTGAAATTGACCAGAACCTGAACAAATTAGGAAAAGAGGTTGTTTATACTGAAACCATCAGACCCTGACTACCCCGCCCCCCCCCACCACACACACAAATGACCCATCTGGTTCTATAATCCCCTGCTGATGCTAACCACCCTGGAATGTTACCCCTAGCCCTGAGCCAATCAGATTTGTATTCACATGTAATTCTGTTTGAACACCTGGATAATGTATCTTTTTGTCACTTTGTGGTTTTTGCTAATGTATCCTTTTGTCACTTTGTAGTTTTTGCCTTTATAAACCTTGCTGGTCTCCTCCCTCCCTCTGCTTGTCAGAATGTATGGGATGAGGCCCAGCCTTGGTTTATTCTGAATAAACCTTGTGTTTTGCAGTTCAAGTGTCTGAGTCTCCGGTGGTCTCCTGTGTTCTTTGAGGAATGGACATTTCAAAATCAATGTGACACCTGCAAACAACCAAAGGGAAATGGGCTCAAAAATAGAATACCTCTTCAGGGAAACTTCATCTAGGGCTTTTTGGAACTGCAAAAATATTGCCAGATGGCTGTCTGTAATTGTAATAACTTCTTGGGGCATCCTGACTTTTAGTAGGGCAAATAAGTACACAAGACTATCTTTAGGGATGGGAACCCATGGCAACAGCCAATTGATTTCCCCTAAAAGACTCTGAAGTTGGGTTAAGGTTAGAGAGGCTGGAATATCCAGCAAAGACTTAAGGGGGCTGGCCTGAGTCAAGGTAAGGTGGGTTCTGAGCACCTTAAAAGGAGGTACCTTTTGAATTTTATTGAGGGCTATGGTAACCCCCCCCCCTTTTTAATATGGCAGGAACCTGAGCCAGAAGGCCCTCCAGGTAGCCTGGGTCTTGGTGCCCCAGAATTAAGTCATTCATGTAGGCATAGGCAAGGGAGGTATCTGAACCCAGCACAGGCCCTAAAAGTGTGGTCAAGTATTGTTGGCAAAAGGCTGGGCTATTGGCCATTCCCTGTGGCAACACCATCCATTCAAACCTCCGTTCAGGTTGGGAAAAATTAAGAGAAGGGATGGAGAAAGCAAACTTCTGGCAGTCATCTGAATGCAGGGGGACAGAAAAAAAAACAATCTTTAATATCAATCACAACCAAAGTATATACTGAAGGTACATCAGGAGTCCAGGGCATGCCTCTTAGGGGCGTTCCTACTAGCTTCATCCTTTCATTTACCTTATATAGATCTTGGAGCATAGGGCAAGCCCTGGAGGATTTCTGAATAACAAATACGGGTGTGTTCCAAGGACTCATAGAAGGGCCTACATGCCCAAGGTTTATTTGTTCCTCCACCAAAAGGTGGAGGGTTCCAAGTTTAGGTTTGGTCAATGGCCACTGCTCCACCCAAATAGGGCTTCCTGGTTTCCACCTAATAGGAGGTACTCGGGGGCAGTGGCCTTTAGGATTTGGGGTGCACCCAAGCAGGTCCCCAATGTTCTTCTCTGTAATTATGAAAGTTAAAAAATAATCCTTTTCCTTAACTCCCTCTAGATCCTGTTTAAGCCTTTGTGCTTCTTCCCCATCCAGGATATCATCATAGGATGCTTGATGGTCTGTAGTGACCACGACATCCATTTGTTTTAGCATGTCTTGCCCTAGTAAATTGGCAGTGAGGTTTTTTGCCACTAAAGGGCATATCTTTCCCTGTTCTCCATCTGGGCTAGTCCATTTCATAAGGGCAACCATCTCTTTGGCTGGGAGTTGCCCCCTACCCCCAATATCGTGGGCCCAGGTGCAAGCTTCCAGTCCAAGGGCATTTCCTCCTCCCTGAATATGGTTCGAACTGCCCCCCCCCCCGTGTCAATTAAGCAGTGAAATCTCTTTCTGCCTATGAGAATACTCCTTTTAGGGCGGAGTCCTTCCACCAGTGAGACTGTCCAATGGGCCTGGGTCGTCCTGCCACGAGGCTGCCTGGGCCTTACAGCAGAGGGGGTTCCTCCTGAGTTAACGAGGCTGGAGGATGCCCCTCCCATAGTTTAAAGGCTTCCCATCTAAATCAAACTTGGATCGGCAATCCTTTTTTTTTTTGGGTCCGGTCATGGGGCCTGAACTCTGGGCCTGGGCAGTGTCCCTCAGCTCTTCAGCTTTGCCACTGTGAGGCACAGCGCCACTTTCCGGCTTTTTTCGTTTTTTTGCTTATGTGGTGCTTAGGAATCGAACCCAGGGCCTCAGGCATGCAAGGCAAGCGCTTCTACCACTGAGCCAACTTCCCAGCCCCCTCGGCAATCCTTTTTCCAATGGTATTCCTTCCTGCCCCTGAGGAAGGGTGTAGGGGGAGGGTTACCCCCCGTTGGCAGTGCCCCTCTTGCCCACATTTAAAACAAGTCCCTCTCCCCGATGGTCTTGGGGTTCCTTCGCCCTGGGCTGCCAGCGCCTGGGTAATAGCCTCAGTCATTGCAGATGTCTGAGCCTGTAAAGCTAAAGCTAGTGATTGGGACTGGTGCTTTGAGTTCCAACATCTTGCAAGGCCACCACCCATCTGCCCAGGGAACTCTCTCTCAATCCCGTGCAGGCCATGCGGTGGTCTGCATTCATCCCTTCCCAGACCAGCAGTCTTTACAAACTGATCTCGGAGGTTCCCTACTGGCAGCTTGTAGTAAACGCTCTGTTGGACTTGGTCTACAAACTCAGGTAGAGGCTCACCAGGTTTTTGTCTCACACCTGCTCTGGGGGACTCAGTAGGCCCATCATCCAATTTGTACCACGTGGCAAGTCCTGCCTGCCTCACCTGGTCACAGTACGGGCCAGGTATTGCGGCCTGTTGGACGGCAGTGGAGTGCCCTTCCCCTGTCCCTGTTAACATGGCATAAGTAATAGGTATCGCGGGTTGAGTCTGCCGGTTATTCCCTGCCTGCACTCTGCATTCCTCCTTAAAGCACACCATTTAATAAACAGAACTGGTGAGGACGGCTTTGGCCACATCCAGCCAGTCCTTAGGGACACACAGGTGATAAGCAATGTCCTGTAATAGGGTCTGGGCCCAAGGAGAGTTTGGGCCATCCTCCACCCCAGCCTTGTGGAACTCTTAGCTTCCCATGGATACCATTCCAAGGGCCTGTTAGCCCCTGGTGCCAGATTGACTGGATACACATGAGAAAGCCAATCCTGTGACCTAGGACCTCGGATCCTGGGTGGCCCTTCCCTTCCAGGGTAGGCCTCCGAGTAGGTTAGTTCCCCAGCCCTGGGCCCCTCCATGGAAGGTTGGTAGGGGTCCGGGTCTTGCAGGTCCCTCTCGCAGGTTGCATAGGGCGCCGTACCTCCCCGCAACAGGGGGAATAGGGAAGGGGCACCTGAGTCAGAGGGGTAACCTTCACCCTCATTTTGACTTCCACTGTGCACGTTTCAGTGCGTTCTCGATCGAATTTGACCCATTCCTTTTCCTTCTCACTTCCCAAGTCCTCCTTTACTCCCTCTAGGCCTAATGTTGCCTCCTCCTCCTCCTTCTGTGAGATAGCATTACCCATACTAAGGGTTTCACTTACCCTGAGAGACCGCTTAACCTCAGCCGGTATCTTTTCCTTTCGTGCCCCACATTGGGCGCCAGATGTTGGGTCTTCGTCCATCCCACGAAAGATGGACGGGTTGGGAGGAAAGGTAAGTGCTCCCCCGTTCCCCAGCCTCCCTCAGCCCAAGAGACAATCAGACACAGCAGGGAGTCAAGTCAAGCAGGAACTCAAACTTGATTAACACACACCAAGCACTTTTAAAAGCAAAATAGAGGGGGGGGGGACATAGGAAGGGATGAAAAGGACCAATCACTGTAAAGGTCACACCCTATCATGCACCTAAGCTTCCATAGGCTGGTTACGCACTGAACACAAATCAGGTTCTGCCCACTCAACTCCCTCTCAGCGCCATCTTTGCTGCCCACGTGCCCCAAACCAGACCCTTTCTATAGGACAGAATTTACCCAGGCAAATGTTCTCACAATTGCACAGGCAGACACCAGAACTCTTCCCTGCTATCTGGAGAGAAACAACCCAGAGAAAGGGGTCACAATCTGGAGAAGTGACATTTTTCCTACTTTGTAGGTTTTCAGGAGCTCTGATGAGAGCTTCGGTGGGAAACAAGGGAAACAGAGGACCCTGTCTGCTTTGGACCCATTTGTTGGTATTTTCTGGCATGTTTAGGTTGAGAGAGTCATGTGAATGTGATGAGAAGAGCACTAAGAATTCTGATGGCCTGTGGCGTGATGGACATCTGGCTGTCACTGAGCGGCCACATTGAGCCACAGCTGCAAGGAGGCTGAGTGCACAGTAAGGCTATGTCTGAAGAAGGTGGGCAAGCCTCCCCACCTGCTCCCCACCATGCGCTGTCTAAAGTGAGGCTTCTCCTGTCTTTTTACAATCTGCTAACCTGGCTTGAGGAGAAAGGGCCTGTCTTCAAAGAAACAGACATTGAAGGTTCCATTTCAAATCTGGATCCCTGGAGAATGTACCAAATGGAGGTGTCACCAAGAACAGTTTCCAGAAAGAGTCAAATCTGTTTGTGCAGAAGCTCTGGGGCCAGGTCTTTAGAAGGAACTGGCTGCAGAAAGGAAGCTCGTCCTGCACTGCCTGGTGCTGGCAGAGGTGGTGCAGAGGTGCTGCTACTTGGAGAAGTAGAAGAAGCAGTGGGTACCACCAGCACCGGATCACAGTTGGATGTTCTCGGCTGTTTGCTTCCATTCTTACCATTAAACATGTTGGAGAAAGAGGATGAGTATGCTACCAACCATGGGAGTGAGATTTGGGAATGGGGCCCTGGAAGTGGGTACAAATTCAGCTCCACCACCATTGGTAACTTCACTCAGTGGTCACTTCCTCAGAGCAGGCAGGAGGAGTCAGGCACTGTGCCATCCGTATAGATGGCAGGATTAGCGCAGAACAATTCCACATAGAGCGTTTGAAATAATTAAAAGTCGCTGGGTCATCCCTTGTCCCTTTTGGCAGAGCAGAACTCCACCATGCATCCCACAGGTAAATCAAGAAAGAGAAATGGTGTGGAGAGAGGGAGAGTCCCCTCACCTACTACCTTCTGGCAGGCTCAGACGCCATGTGTGTTGACATTGAGTGGGGTGTAAATATATGATTGTGTTTGTGTGTGTGTGTCCCCAGGTTATTTTCATTGTATACCCCTAAGCCTTTTCCCAATGTGCTGCTCTTTCATGTTTGTGTCTCATTTCACCCAGTTTGGGTGGGTTTTAGCCCCAACCCTTCCTGATCCCTGCAAGGCAGGATACCTGCAGGGAGCCAAAGTGGAGAAGCTAGTAGACCACTTAGTGCCTTCCCTGCTCTTTGGAGACTCGTTTATCCCAGTATTTCTGGAAACATACCGCACTTTCACAACCGCCCATCACGTATTGAACCTGCTGTTCAATAGGTAAGTGCCACCTCTGATCCTAGGGATGGGCCCATTGGCTAGGCCTTGGCATGTGCTGCACCAGTGAGGATCTGCTTGGATCCTGACTACTAGCATGCTAGGAGCAACATCCTCACTGCCTGAGGCTGGAGCGGTGGGATGGGCCCTGAACAGGCCTGTCCACATCATGACCTTACACACTAGGGAGCGCAGGGCTGTGGGCGGAGCTGGGAGAAGCCCCTCTCTCATGAAGGCCCCCTTCTCTACATCGAGGCCTCCTATGAATAAGACCTCAAGCAAAGCATTTTCCAAATTTAAAATGGTCGTTATGTTCCATCTGTGCATCTTGAGCTACCTGAACCTCACTAGGAAGCCCAAGGGAAACACTGAGAGATCCCATGCCCATTGAGGTGTGTGTGGGGGAGGAAGCTAGTGGGCTCTTCATCTTGTGGGGGGATGCATTTCCAGACACTTGGAACCACTCAGTGAAAGAACAGGGAAATCCTTGTCATCCTGAGCTCCATTCTCTGCTCAGAGAGACCATTGGGACTGTAGACGTCACATGCAGACAGTGTGTGTGTGACATTCTCATGGTGTCCCCTAGATAAAGTCATTTCGATGAGTATGAGGAAGAGAAGACAGGCACGCAGGAGCACCTCCAGCAGTGAGTGTGCCTGGGGGAGGAAGGAGGGCATGTGTTGAGGGTGGGTGCATTGGAGAGCTGCCTTTGGGGAGGCCTGGACCAAGGGAAATGGCAGCCACTTGGCTTGAGATTCCTGAGGGAGGGCTTGAGTCCAGGTAGAAATGTGTGCATGCAGGGAGCCAGTTTGGCTTGTTCTGTGCCTGAGGAGGGTGGAAGAAGCTTCTGGCACCATGAACACCCAGTCCCATATGCCTGCCCTGGGAAACCTCAGGGCTACACAGAGCAGGGAGGCCTTCTCTGCTCCATCATGAACAATCCCCTGAGATTCCAGGGGCCTCAGTGAGTGCTCAAGGGCCAGGATGTGCTGTTTGGGTTGAGTCAGGACAAGATCACTCACACCTGGCTCAAGACATAGAGGCCACTAGAGGCTGCCCAAGTGAGGAGATTCTGGGTTCTGGAGCTGATAAGCAACAGGACAAAGCACTCCAAAGATGACTCGGGAGCATGCCCAGGGACAGCAGGCGGTGGGTGTGGGCGGAGTGGTTTCATCTGTGATGTAGGTCTAGTCGCATCCCTCGTGTAGACAATGTGTGTAGTGCAGCCAGGTGACCAGGCCCGTTATGGGCTATGGGCATGAGCAGGCCCAGGAGCCCAATTCATACACCTGTGTTTGAGGGGGTCTGAAAGGAGGATAGGCCCAGCCTCTGAGTCTGCTGCTTCTCCCTCTGCACCTAGAGCCTTCTCCTTCATACTGGGCTCCTGGATGAGGGAGTACCCTGAAGACTTCACTGGAGCACCGGACACGTCCTGCCTGCAACACCTGGTAACATATCTACACCTCAATATGCCTGGCTCTGTGGAGGAGCAGCAGGCCCAACAGCTGGAGCACATGCATCCCAAGCATCCAGAGCTGGAGGGTGAGTAGCATGGGCTGGCAAATGAGAGAACGGGTCGGGGATTCTGAGCTTTCTCCACCTGAAGGAAGCTCCAAGCCTACCATGGGGCCATCAGCAGGACAGCCAGGGAACCTTGATGCCTTGGCATGAAGCCTCTCCTGGCAAGGCTTCTTGGGGTGGAGTCCAGGGACTAGGGGTTCTTAGGCAGTCAGGGGTGTCATGGCCTTAGGAATGATTGAGAGGAGGGCAGTGCTGTATGGGATCTTTTCTTGCAGCTGTTCCATCAGCTCTAATGCTTGATGAGAAAATTAGTGTACAAAAAGTCACCTAAGGCTGGGAAGGTGGCTCAGTGGTACAGTGCTTGCCTTGCATGCCTGAGGCCCTGGGTTTGATTCCTCAGCACCACATAAGCAAAAAGAAAAAAGCCAGAAGTGGAGCTATGGCTCAAGTGGTAGAGCGCTAGCCTTGAGCTGAAGAGCTGAGGGGAAGCGCCCAGGCCCAGAGTTCAGGCCCCAAAACCGCACCCAAAAAAAAAAAAGTCACCTGAACCATTGGATCTAACACCCTATGTAGAAGCAGTACTACAATGTCAGTCAGAGTTGGAACTAGCTGCAGCCTCAGAGCCCCCCCCTCAGCTCCAGGAGCTGCAGCGGAGCTCCAGTGAGAACACCATGCAGACAGATGTTCTGACTCACCTGCACCATTTTTGACCAAAGAGATCAAGCAACCTGCAGGTCAGCAAATGGTCCACAGCCTTCCACTGTCACCAGCACCAAGTCTGGATCTTGACCTGCAATATGCAAGTCCTCTAGCAGGTGAAGAAACAGTGGATAATCCCTCAGTGCCAGGGGCACTTAGCCCAGTGGTAGCAATGGCATTAGAGCCAGAAATCGATGCACCAGTCTATGCAAGAGAAGAGGGTATGCTACTGCCCACTCCAGAAGCCCAGCTGCCTGAAGGCCAGGGTGACCCAATTCTGCAACCCGCCCAAGAAGGAGAAGCATCTGCAGTTCAACCAGAGGCCCCCAAACCCACTGTAGTGAACAGCTCAGGGCCAGAGCTAGAAGCTGCAGGAGATGAAAGCCTTGGAGACTGCTGTCGGTCCATCTGGGGAGCAAGTGGAGTCTCTGGGTACATCTGGGGAGCAAGTGGAGTCTCTCGGTCCATCTGGGGAGCAAGTGGAGTCTCTGGGTACATCTGGGGAGCAAGTGGAGTCTCTCAGTCCATCTGAAGAGCAAGTGGAGTCTCTCCATCCATCTGAGGAGCACGTGGAGCCTCTCGGTACATCTGCAGAGCAAGTGGAGTCTTGCCCACTTTCTGGAGAGTCTGACTCCCTTGAAGTACCTGCCGGAGAGGCAGAGCAGCCTGCACAGAAAGCTCTGCCACCCAACCGTGATGTAGCACCCATCCCATCTCCGAAGCTGGATGCTGACACAGGCTTATTTATGTGATCCAATTAATGACTTTAACAAACACCATAAGCTGCCTGTGGCTGAAGACACCAATGGTGCTCTGCCTTGTGATGTCGAGCAAGAGTCTGCTTGCACACCATATAGCAAGGCAGACAGGCCTGCAGAAATAGACTCACCTCCCTGGGAGTGTGTGGAGATGGAGGATGTGCAGATTTCCTCCAGGAAGCCATCCTGGATTTCTCTGATGGAGTTAGACCATGATGTGGAGACAGACGGTGATATGGTTGCTGGAAGTGAAGGCGGAGCTGTTCTCCCTCATGGCTGTTGGGAGTAGCTTGCAGGGCTGGGCATGCGGGCTTTTCATTGCACCTATATTGCCGAAGCTGCCTCAGGACAGTCACGCTGACCATTTATTTCTTCTCTTCAGAAACTGTTCAAAGAGTTAGTCCCTTTATCACTGTTTGCATTACATATATATGCCAACCTGACTAGAAGGAGTGTCTAGAGTGCCTGGCACCCACTCTGCTTCCCATCCTGGAGCACTGTGAGCAGGTCTCCAGTTGTGTGATCATCACGTGCCTTGGGGACCACAGCATGGAGGCAGCAGAGAGAGCCCAAGTGGTGCAGCACTGGATAGAGGTGGCTCTGGTATGAGCAGGAGGGGCCCAGGGACCCTTCTTCCCTTTCCCACTCCCACCAGGTGGCTGCCTGCTCACTCACAGCCTCTGCCTAGCCCTACAGCCCCCCTCATACTCTGCCCTCACTTGGGCTGTGTGCATTCCTGCCCTGCTTCCACTGCCATTCCCCTCCCCCAAGCTGTCCCAGTACGAAAGGCTCAGCCCCAGGCCAAGCAGGACCCCAGGAGTTTCCTCCACTGCTCTCCTCACCCATTCTTCAGCCCTAGAAGTCCCACCTCCGTAAGAATATCTCCACCTTCGTTGCAATTGTGTGTGCTCTGCAGAGCAGCCAGCTCCAAGGCCTGAAGAAGACGTGGAGATTGGTTGGCAGGTGGGTGCACCTTTCTCCTGGGCAACTCTTGCTTTCTCAGCTTAGCGTCCATCTTCTGGGAGCCCAATGGCAGTGCCCCATGGCAGAGACCACAGCTCTATGGCCTTGCCTAGGATTTGCCTGCTAGGTTGGGATTCCTTTTCTGCCACACATTGCACAAGGCCCCTGGAGACTTTTTCCTTCAGAGACATCACAGCTACACCAGTCTGTGCAGTGCTCTTCCAAGCAAAACCACTCTGGAAATTGGGTGGAGCTGGAGGTTTCCCCTCAAGACTTTGCTCCTAACCATGTGACCTAAGGGTCACAGTGGCTCTCCTTGCACCCCTCTGTTCCCATTAGGATGAAGTCCGGCCTCAAAATGGGAAATCCATTCACACTCCTCCTCTCCCTCCCTCTTCCATCTGTCGCTTTGTCATCTGTTCCACAAGCCTTGAAATCTGAGTGTTGAAAAGTCTCCTTTGTAACAGCCATCATCTGTGTGGGAAGCTGCTGGCTTACTTCCATGCAAGTAGGGAAGCCTCCCTCAACCTGCTGGGAGGGAGTGGAGTCGCCATGCACAACTGCAGGACCCTGGGGGAAAAACAACCTGATGCCACACCAGACCCAGGGCAGTGCTCCAGGGAGGGAGACACTGCTGAGCTGCAAGAAGTGCTAAACTCAGTCAAACCAAAAATCACCATTCTTCCAACCCAAGTACATTCCTAAATCCATAAGCACACAGATGAAGCAAAACACAGGGAAACATGCAAAGGAGCAGACATAGAGCACAGAAAGCACATCAGTCAAATGCCAGAGCCACTCACAGATTCCTAAGGGAATATAAACCCTCTTCCCTCATCATTTCATTGTTCAAATAATTCTTAAATAGTTGCCCTCCTGGGCTTTTATGCCTGTTGTAGGAAGATATATTATCTTTTCTCCATTACACAGTTGAAGAAAGCCATGGCAAGAGCACTTCCCCTTTGTGTTTACTTCACAATACCAGAGTTCCAGTGGACAAAATGTCCACCCGGCCAAGCAGACACACATGACCAGGAAGGAAAGTGAGGACTATGCTCCTAGAATCCTCCACAGAGCAGTGGCAAAGGAGCCCAGCAAGAGATCAATAGAGGATAATGCACACTCACCATCTGGGAAGGGAATGTTGCTTCAATCCTCCACTGTAAATTACCTGCCAGATGCTTGTGGCTCATCTGCAATTACAGTGTCTCAACAGCCTAAGATCTTCAACCTCACACAACTGAGATACACGCTGCCATTCCAGATATCCTTGCAGACTGTTGAAACCAAACACAGAACTTAAGATGGTCAAAACTTAAAGCTTCATATCCATGGCCATACAGTGACAGATTACATGGTCAGAAATCATGTGGAGTTCAGCTTTTGCATGAACGTAACATTTCACAAAATGGTCAATTCTATCAGATGCAAGAATAGAATAGCCAACCCAACTTCCTAATGGAATCACTGCCCAAATGAATGACCTAACATCATCAGTGGTGGATGTGATAAGAAGGGAAACACCTGAAGATACAATGTTTACTTGAAAAGAGAAATGTTTCCTTTCTCCTGTGAGGAGATTTCAGATAGCTTTCCTCTCCTTTCTAATTTTGTCTTCAAAGATCATATAAAAAGAAGTGTCCTCTTTTCAAGTGGATATTTTCGTTCAGCTAAATATCGTGAATTTCCAGTTTTATTGGATGATAAGCAGAAAATCTTCTGGTAGAGATTTCTTTATAAACAGAAAATGTATTTGAGAAGAGAGAAGTTGTGTATTGCTATTTCATCTACTAAAGATGACCTGTGATCCACTGCCTATAGTAGATGAATTTTCTGGTCTTATTTTAACGTAAAGTATTTATCCTAATAATTCTCACATACTTTTGTATGAGGTTAGTTTTGTGTGTGTGTGTGTGTGTGTGTGTGTGTGTTTTGATCTTGGGACTTGAACCCAGAGCATAGGTACTGCGCCTAAATTTTATGCTCAAGGCTACTACTTCTGGCTTTTTGGTGGTTCATTTTAGATAAGAGTCTCTTGGACTTTCCTCCCTCTATCACCGTTGAACTGCGCTCCTCAGATCTCAGCCTCCTGAGGATCTAGGATTATAGGCATGAACCACCAGTGCCCTGCATGATGTCAGTTTTTATCATTGTTGGTGACACACCACACCAGTAATTTACTGCCTACTATTCTCTCAGGCAAATCTGTCATAGCACCTCCTGGTTTGTCCTAGTTCAGGTTAGACGAGGATCCTTTGAATCTGCAGTCAACCACAGAGCTAAACTCACAGGTGCATGTCACCACACCTAGCTCACTGTTTGAGATGGGGTCATGCTAACAGTTTTATTCAGCCTGGCTCTGAACTGTGCTCCTCCCAATGGCTGCCTCCACACTAGCTGGGACTGCATGCATGAGTCATGTGTCCAACCTCATGTAATGTTTTTTGGGCACAGGGTAGGTGGGAGGAAGATGTGAGGAGATGGATGAGATTGGTTAGGGAGGGATAATGCATAGCTCCAATCCATGCCTTAGGACCAAGGCCATGAGACTGAAGGGCTGGGTCTCATGTTCACAATGAGAAGCAGAAAAAGCTCTTCCCTTTGTCATTGTGGCAACCCCAGCTTTTCTGAAGACACAGCTTCAGATGGACTGGAAGAAATACTGGGGTTTCAACACAGAAACCTTTGTGCTTCAGTTGTGAGATGTGTGGGCCACACACTCCTTCCTCGTTGTACATAATACAGGAATTCCTGCTTGGAGCTACCTGTCCCATTTCTTCTTTATCATTCTAGGTAAGGGCTGAGCTTCACACTCATTCTGAGATCCAGATGATTCTTTTGAATTTAAAGGTGAAATACAGAGGGATTACAGTTAGGCCCTGAGTCCGTTTCTTTTCAAAAGTGTCACCCCTTCCCTCCAGTTCTCCCAGTGTTGTCCTCATGACTCCCCTTACCCCCCAAGTGATAGAGTTCATTTCCTTACTTTTGCTTACACCACTGAGAAGTAATCTCCAAGGAATTTTCACTTTCTGTTCCCATTGAAATCACTAGAATATAGTGGACAGAGGTCATCAGGGACAGAGACTTCAAAGTCAGGCTGCAAAATGAAAGGACAAATTGCTCAGTTCAGACTCCTAATTTTAGTAGACTACAATGGCAGCTACAGTGAAAGGCCTGTGAGATTCCTGCCTCACCATCATGGGCAAGAGGATGTTATCCTTAAACTGTGTCCTGCTTTCCAAAGACCGTGAGAGATCCAGTCTCACAGTTTACAGGCACTGGGACTCCAGACATTCTGTCCATCACTTTTCTATCACTGGGAGGTTTACATCTGCAGGGAATGTTAGCATACAATTTTCTGAGCTCCAGCCAGTATCTATGAATACTTGCAACTGAAATTGCTTCAGAGCCCATGCGCTCAAGGCTGGTCACTAGCCTCTGGTGTTACTTAGGAGACAGAAGGAAATAAGTCATGGGGTCCCCATGGCAAGGGTTGTTGGGACCTTGGCTTCTCCACTCTGTTGTTTCTTCTGCTTCTGACCATCACCAACTCAACAGCTTTGTCATGATTTCTGCCTCCACACAGGCTCAAAGAAAGGGGGCCAAGTGACCATGGATGGAAATCCATAAAACCTTGGGCCAAAAGGATCCTTTTGTCCTTTTACAGGCTTTGGTCAGGTGTTTGGTCACAGCCATAGAAGATGACTAAAGTGGTAGTTTTGGCCTGGAGTCTGTGAGCTGCTTTTGTGTGCTACCTGTGGAAACAGGAGGTTGAGGAGGCTAGCCAGCTCTATCTGCACACTGCTGTCCAGTAGGACTTTCTGTTGTGACTAACATCCCCCGAATGCTCTGCAACCCCATTGTCACAGGTGGCTACTGGACACTTGGAATGGGACTTGAGCATTTGAGAGAATATTCAGCATTATTGGACTTGAGTAAATATAGTGTTCATAACCCTACCTGAGAGTAAGGACTTGGATAAAGAATGGGTAGAAGCATTCCTGGGACCTTGGCCAGAGAGCCTTTAGTTACAAAATTACAGGAAATGACTGACTCCTCACTTGCAGAAGTCAAGAATTCTGCCACAAACACAGAGCCACAAATTCCGATTTGTCAGGGTGTCCTTACTTCTAACGGAGATCTCTCCAGAGCTGCCATCTGCTCAACACCAGAACATGGATAGGTTCAGAAAATCCTGAGGCTCATTTCTTTGGCCATACTGCTTTGCTTTTCTGTCTTAAAGATGGAAGGCTCCTAAGAATCCCTGGCTATTTCTGAATACACAATAGCTCATTTCATAGCCCCTAACCTCCTCTGCCGTTTGACTGAAGAAATCTTTCTTCCTCTTCCATGAGCATCTTTGTCTCCTCTGCTTCTATGACTAATCTTGCATTGGGCTGTCTTGCAGAGGGCTATCTATAGATGTGATGTGAGATCACATGGAACACAAGTAAAAGCTCCTTATGTACAGGCATGACTAAGTCACTCAGGTTTACATGCACATCATGGAAGAACCCCATCAATTCCCTGGGGAAACTAAGCATATGGGATACACCTATAATCCAGGATGTATGGAAGGCAGAGGTAAATGCATTGTATTTGTATATGTTCCTCATTCTTGGAATCATTCTTTGGAATGGAATTTCTCCAATTGAACTTGATGAAATCTGTGTGTGTGTGTGTGTGTGTGCGTGTGTAATGCACATTTCAAGGGTTATGTCGTCTTGTGTTTTCCTAGTGAGGTGATGAACCGGCTTTGTTCCATAGCTGACAGACAAAGCAGCCATGGAAATAAAAAGAGCAGCCCCCAGGCAAAAGTAATTATCCCACAATTCCAAAAAGAGTAGATGAAAACAGGACATAAGATAATATTCCATAAAATAAGATATTAGTTATGATGAATAGGAATGAAATTTATTGGAGAAAATAGTACTTGAGAACAAAACTAAGCAAAGGAGAAAAACAGGAGGATGTACAGGAATAAAGTCAATACAAAGCAGGGTGAGAAGAAGAGAATAGAGAAGATCCAGATAATGTGAAATAACAAAGAAAATAATGACATACAGCATAACAAAATCAAATTAAAGAATTGTAGGTTGAAGGATGATGAAGAAGCAATGTAGGCACAAGGCTCCTCAGTTCAAATTCCAGTTCAGACAGATAGAAAGATGAAGCAAGGAAGGAATGAAGGAAGGAACGAAGGCAGGAACGAAGGAAGGGAAGGAAGGGAAGAGAAAAATAAAGCAAGATAGAAAAAGGGAGGGAGGAGGAAGGAAGGAAGGAAGGAACAAAGGAAGATTGGAAGAGAGGAAGGAAAGGAAAAGAAACAGGAACAAAGCAAAGAAGGAAGGAGGAAAGAAGAAAAGGAAGTAAAGGCAGAAGAAAGGAATGATGGAACAAAGGAGGAAGGAAAGATGAAGAGGGGCTGGAAATAAAGAATGAAAGACACCAAAATCATCTTTTGTAGTCACAGACCTAAGGCACAAAGAATCAAGCAAGTTGATGTGAGCTGACAATTAGATCCAATTTCTAATTATTAAACAGAAATAGTATTTGTTCCAATCCACTGTATAGTATATAGTTTTTATAAGTGATATAGGTTGGTGGCTCAAGCAATGTTATTTAGTAAGAATGGCTAGAGTGGTCAGTCAGTTGTGGTTTTTTAAAGACAGAATGTTCAAAGCATTTAGAAGTACCCCATACATCACTGCATTTATTTTATTTTGTTACAAACAATAAGCTTGTCTCCCAATTATCCATACACTTATTGTAACTTCTCAAATAAATGAAACTATCGTGAGCAAATGTGACTTCCTTTTTTGATTTTGTTTTGTTTGTTTTTAAATTGCAGAGCTTTTCTACTATTCACATCATCAGGTTTGATCACAGTAACATTGTACTTTTCTCCCCCCCCCCCTGGAGGGGGGCGGAAGGGGGGGAAACAATAGTAGGTCACAGTCTTGGCTCAAAATCATGATAATAAGAGGTGTGGTGTTCAGAAATGCCTATTTTCTAAAGTGTGGTGAAATTTGATCACTGAAAGCTTTGTGTGTTCTGTGGTATTTCCATTCCCCAAACTTCCACTTAGAAACAAAGCATGTTTCTTATATGTACCCACAGGGGAAGCATCACCAAGTTTTTAGGAAGGGAGCAAAAAAAGTGCATAGTTCAGCATAGGTGATCCTGACAGAATTCACAGGCATCGCAATTGACATTCACGGCTCATGTAGATCTGAATGACCAAGGAGAGAAACTTCAACCACATCCTCTACAAGACTCAAACGACAAAGTTACCATCTGTGACTTCTCTATCCATAAGACACACTTCATGGCAAGTAGCTGGCTGAGGGTGGCTATTTGTCTCAGATGTCTTTCTGAATGAACACACATCCACAGACACACAAACAGAAACCCAGACAGGCAAACAGGCACAGGGAATCCAGTCAGGGCATAAAACTGTCCACTGTTTTCAGAGAGGAAATGATTTTCCTATGGCTTTGGAAATGGATGATGGATGAACTGGAAGTCTACTGTTCCGGCTAGTTGTAAGAGTCATTAGTTTATGGATTGGGATAACCTGTGAAGACTCCAGACCCAGAGACCAAAGCTACAAGATGGAGGAACAGAAAACAGTGACTTTCAGAGCTGAGATATGCAAAGAAGGACACATAATCTGAACAGTCCTTCGTTGTCTAACATAAGGGATAACCAGTTGTTTGTAGCAACAAGTATGGTAGTAATGAACACCACTGTACAGGAAAGCTTAGCCAATACTATAAAGATACTTACCAACATATTCCGAATTTCATCCCCCATCATCCCCTCTTAATGTGTCGCCAGGTACAATTTTGTAATACTGTGAAAGAGAAACACAAATAAAGTATAAATGCACAGGAATATAATGATGAAAGTATACTTAGAAATTTTGTTTCTAGTAAATGCTCATGCCTCAAAAAACCATACAAGGTAAAGGAGCAAAATGTCTTTGATGTCTGAGGCCAAATGTTTCTGAGAAGTAGTATTATATTATTCAAACACCCACTTTGTTCTCAAGGGGCGTGGTGTGAACGAATGTTTCCCAAAAGGCATGTATAAAATTGAGATTTGGTGCCCAGCCCTGGTGCTAAGAAGAGCTCATGAAGCTTTTAAGAGGTGAACCCCAGTAGGAGGAAGTTAGGTCCAAATATTATGTGTGGAGGGAGGCAAGGAGGACATGTGTGCGGGTGGGGGGGGGAGAGCAGGGAGGAGAGCCACCTCTCCACTCTTTACCCTTCTTAGCTCCCATGAGGTGATGAACTTAGTTTACCATAAGACACCCACCATCATGTTCTGCCCACCACAGCACCATAGTCAAGAGCTTGTGCACTGAAACCTCTGGAGCCACAACCCTAAATACACCTTTCCTCCAAGTGTAGTTTAGTGAAATCACATAAATGCAATCTCTTTAAAAACTTAGAAGAGGCAACAATAGACAGCATTACATGACCTGAGGATAAACTATTTCACCCTTCATTATTTCCTACTCTCTGTTGACCAAGCTAATGACTTTTCCTTAACAAGGAGCACATTTGCACCCTGCACTTTTGCAATGGTTTTGCCATTTAACAGTAGAGAGGAAAATATGAAAGACTTTATTTTCCGAATAAATCAAGGATTCATACTGAATGTGGACCATTTACCATCCCTGCTCCTTATGCATCTTCTTTTGGGTACTGTGAACAGGATATTAAAGTTCAATGATGATGATGTGAAAATTTGTAAACCCAACTCTTTGGTTTCTTCTTCCAGTGTGTCTGTCTTCCTTCAACAGAAGGTGTGGCGGCATCCCCTAGTACCTCAATGAGAGGAACAGTCATGAGACTCACCTTAGTCACCCCTGCTTTAAATCTGAGGACACAGTCACCACTGACCTGTATCTCAGCAGCACAAAATGACAAACAACTAAAACATAGCCATTTTCTTAATCATCACCTGGCCACATGAATGTCAAATTGTGGGGAATAAGGAGACAAAAATCAGATTGAAGGAGTTGAAGGGTGATAGGATAGAAAGGACTAGAAAACAAACACAAACTCCTGAAGCAATTTAGCAGCTGTGAGGTGGTAGAGAATGGTTGGTATCTGTACAAAAGCATATTATCATATCGAACGGTCAAAGAGAAGAATCCAGTCAAGAAATAATTACATGAAAGTGAAAATTCTGATTTCTATTTCTCATTGAAAGTAATTTTCACCAATTCCTATGAGGGAAAAATGTTAAAGAAAAGTCTTCCTGCTGAAACTTACTAGAAACAATTTTTTGTCTACTAAGAACCATGACCAATAACAAGGAGCCATTGTGGAGCATTGAAATCATCAATAAGCTGGCTGAACCGCAGGAAGATGGCACAGACGCTGTAGGGGGAGACAGGTTAGGAGAGGGTCCCGATGAATGGGGAAAGGAAGGATGGGAAAACACAGTCATAATACTCAAGGCACATAGGTGAAAATGGAAGCAGGTAACTGAAAGAGACGGGTAGGGTTGAGAGAGATGCGGAGATGATAAAAGGGGTGACACTGATCAAGATATATTACACCCATAAACTGACATTATAAAAACTACCTAAAGATGTTAAAGAAGAAACATAATAGTCCTTATGACATTTCTCTGAATATTTAACGTTGCATTTGCAGCATCAAATATGGGAGAAAATACAGAAAAGCATAAAGAAGAAAAATAATTACACTTCTTTCCCCAGACATACAAAACCCAAACTTCCTCCTATATTTTTTTGGTCTTTAATATTTTTGTGCCAGTCCTGGGGCTTCAACTCAGAGCTTGATTGCTCAAGGTTAGTGCTCTACCACTTGAGTCACAGCTCTATTATTGGCATCTGGGTTGTTAAATGGAGATAAAGGTTTCAGGGACCTTGCTGCCAAGGGAGGCTCTGAACCTCCATTCTCAGATCTCAGCCTCCTAATTGGCTAGGATTACAGACTTGAGCACTGGTGCATGGCTAAGCTTCCCTTGGGAGAAGGGCTTTGGCTCTTTGCTGATTGTCTTCCAGAGGCTCCAGACACCAACTCAGTGGGGTCAGGGTTTTGCCTGTGAAAATAGAGTCCGGTTCTATCACCTAAGCTCATCACTATCTAAGCAGGGTTTCTGCAGCCCAGGCTGGTGAAGGAAATCCACGCAAGGTTCCCTCATACCCTGGTCAGCAAGAGGGGTGTGTGTACTTCTTTCTAAGCTTAGCTTTAGAAAATTTTTAACTATAACTTCTCATGCTTTCAAAAGAACAAAGAGGGGGGCTGGAAGGAACTAGTTTACAATACCAAAGTATAAGAGGTAGACATTGTCTTGACAGGTGGCTTGTGCTTCATCATTACAATGTTTGTATTATAACAAGTGTACCATTAGGGGTTGAATAATAGTGTGATAAGGATTATATATTGATTTTTTGCTTATACCCTTCTTGCTATGCCATACATATACATGTTCAGCCCAATGAAGAATAGGAAATACTAGAGAACAATTTACTCCTATTCTGAACATGTACAGTTTTTCTTTGACATTCTTCTCTTAAAAATGCAACGTACCAACTATTCACATTGCATTTGCATTTTATTAGGCATTACTATGATTCACAGACACAGGCTATTTGCAAACGTTACCTTATTTTACACCAGGAAATTCAGCCTTCAATCCACCCAGGACTGCAAGGAGCCACTGGAGCTGTCTCTATGGTTTGATGCTATTCTTTCCTAATGGGGCATAGTGTGGCTTTTATGAGATAATCAATAGTGCAGGTTTGTACTTGAATCTCCTTTTCAGAAAGGACCCCAATTGTTTCACTAACTGCAGAAAAATAAATATCCAGCAGAGGGAGCGCAACTGTTGCTCATATTAGAGGTCTTCAGGTTTTAGGGGAACTGGTTGTTTGTGGATGCATTATTGTTTGATAAATGATTCAGGAACACTGCACACGTGATATTCAACACATAGTAAGTACAGTGCATAGGACAGGTTTAGGGAATACTACAATGCTAACCTGCTTTGCTGAGTTTGTGTGTGTACACACAAGTGGAACTATTCACGATGGAGCTTAGCCGAGTAGTGCTGTCTGGTCCAGCCTGAGCCAATGGCAAGCAGGGTTCAGAGACCTGTGTGATCTCACAGCATTTCCATCAGAGCTGCTGAGTTGGGTGAACTGGAGCCTGGAGAGCCATACCATTTAAGAGAAAGGAATTAAGAGGCAAGGAATGAGATGTGATATTATGTTTGCAAAGGTCCTGCCACTTAAAGCCTGCTGGAAAAAATCAAGGTAGGTCGGTATTATACACAATATGGTGGTGATTAGACTATTATTATTAAATATTGTTAAAGAAATATCCAGCCAGACCTCATTTCAGAAAACAGTTCACTCCGGACAAAACTACTTTACTGAGCAGACAACTCCTAAACAGAAAAGAGTAAGAGGGAGTTTCTAGGCATCATCAACTTTATGTGATCTTATTTATAACTTTGTCAAAAGGATGATCATCAGCTCTATCCACTTAGCTGCAAATGACATACTACCTCTTTTGATGACTAACATTCTGTGGTAAGTAAAAACAGAGTGGGTAATATTCCATGGTATACATGTATCATATTACTGATAGTCCTTGTCTGGTATGTATTATGTTTTCTTTATCCACTCAACAGTTGTTGGGCACTTGAGCTGATTCTACCATTTTGCTATTGTGTACAGCACACTTAGGTATGCAGGTGTCTTTCTTGTGTATTTACACGCCTTCTGGTATATGCCCAGTGGTGGTGTGGTAGGATTATAGGTGAGTATACATTCAGTTTTTGGAGGAGCCTTCCTATTGATTCCATAGTGGTTGGACTAGTTTATATTCCCGCCAACAGCATGATGGTTCCTCCCTCGTTTCCCTTCCGTCCCACTATTTATGTTGATTTCCTATGACTGCTAATCTGACTAGACTGAGTTGAAATATTTTTTCCACTCAAGGCTATGAGGTATGCCTCAAATGACAGAGCACCAGCCTTAGTGAAAACTAAGCAAGAGCCTAACGCTCTGAGTTCAAGCTGAGTATTGGCAAGTACATGTGTATGTGTGTATGTGTGTGTGTATACGCGTATGCACTCACATGCACACTCAGAGTGAATATAACACCTGAGAACAAGGGAGAGTATCTTACCAACATCCATTCTCTCCCTCCAAAGTAAAAATACAATAAAACAGCAGAATCTCAGGTTGTTTCAAGTAGAAGTAGAGGTAGGCCTCAGTTTACCAAGGCTTTTACCAGAATACAAACCAACTGGTAACAGAATGCATTACTCCAGTTCTTTTAATTTAGGAATGACTGTAATTCATCCTTGCCTATATGTCAGCAGGAAACTTCTGCATTCTTCAAGGAATTACGTAGCAAAAATAATGAGTTGAGATTTTAGGAGGATTGATGAAATAACCAATGTGGATCTTTAAGTGATTCTAGCACCATATCTGAATTAAGAACCTGAGTAGAAATTATAAAATGATTAACAATAACATCAACAGAACTGGCCAATCTGATGCATTTGGGGCACTCCATTGGATTACATTTATCCACCTCAGCACCATGAGGTACACAGCTCAGACCACCTCTGTCTGAGAAAAGTAATAGCTTAGGTGGAGGGAGATAACTGAATTACCCCAATCATCCAGCTGGTGTACTCAGAAACAAACTTGAACCCTTATTTAGCTTTGACTTCAAAGACTCCTTCTTTTCCTATTCCCCAAATCCAATCAATCAGCAAATCCTTTAGTCTTCTTATCCATGCTTGGTTGTGAACATCAGGAGCAAATGTCCGCCTCCCCTGACCCATCCAGCATCAGCACATGGGTGTATCAGATGGGCAGTCCGGGAGGGCTGAACTGATTTCAAATCGCATTTGCACAGCAAGCATACTACTGGATTTATTGATTGATTGATCTAGCAGAGACCATAGGGTTTACCTGGGTAGGCCTAGAAGACAAATTCACAGTTCACATTGGTCCGGATCTCTTCCTGCTGGCTATATTATCCAATCTATCATCCTCCACTTTGGGAGAGAAGAATTCTCAGGGAACTCAGGTCACCTCTTTCCCTCCCCTAAGATCCATTAGCTTTGTTTCCCACTCAATTCAAATGCCCAGCTCCTAGCAGAGCTGGCACGGGCCCTTCCAGACCGCCTTACACTACTTGTAGAATTCCATGGGCATGTCATCTTCCTTAATACTCAGAGCAGTTGTGAACTCCTTCCTCTACAAACAAACACTGTAAACATACATTTAATATATTTAATTATTGTTGTCTTTTAATAGGTCTTCCTCTAATTCAGCACTCAATCCTATGCTCCACATGAGTCCTCTGACCCCAAAATATACAATGTAATCGGAGCAACTATCACATGGCTGACTAGTTGGATAAATACATGATGAATAGATGGTGCATGATGCATGACCGATGGATGGTAGATGGATGATGAATACATGATAGATGATGGATTGATGGGGTATTATATAGCTCAATTAAAAATATTTATATGAATTTTAAGTATGTAACTCCCTCAGCCAGACCCAGAGGTAGCTCACACATGTAATTTTTACTGCTTGTGAGTCTGAGAGCTAGAGGATCCCAGTTCAAAGCAAGCATAGGCAGAAAAGTCTAGGAGATGCCTTCTCCCAAAATAACCAGCAAAAAGCTTGGCTAAAAGCATGACTCAAGTAGTGGAGCAACAAACTACTAACAGTGAGATCCAAGCCCTGAGCACTGCCAAAATGCAGTATATGCTTCACAGTTCTTTTTTATTGTTTTCTTTTCTTCCTCTTTACCCCCACCTTGGAGGGTCTGGAATAGTAAAGCCTTATGCATGCTGGGTTTTCACATTATCATCACCTACAACTCCAACACCTAGAAGAAATAAATTATTGTCATGTTTCTCCCACCAGAATGGAGGGAAGGTTTCTAGAACAGGTTCAACTGAGGAATGGAACTGAGAAAGCACTTCTAAAGAGACTGTCATTGGTCTTAAATGAAGGCTAGATGTGGTACCAACACACCCAGTCCTTGGCCAAAGCGTTGATTGAGGAGATTTGAGCCAACTTTCTGTAAAAGTGACACACACCAGAGAAAATGGGATTCTGTGGTTGACAGAATTGTTTCTCTGCTGCTGACCACCTTCCACTCTAAGTATAACTGCTTGAGTGTATGTAGATATGTGCATCTGACACACTCAGCACCTATTTATCAACTAGCATATACAAGAGTCTCATTCCCCCAAGTCAAAAATGTTCAAGATGTTAAGGGGTAACTTCCACAAGTGGCCATAGAAAGAATTAGGTCATGAATCCACTGAAAAAGTCTGGGCCACAGTGAGGCATCATGGATCAGGGTGGGCAGGAGTTATGGAGAAACCATCCTTCCAAGGCTTATTGGAATTCACATCTTGCTCAGCCAAAAAATGTGCAATCTGCCCCAAACCCTTCAACTGGTTGTACTTACAATCCACACACACACACACACACACACACACACGAGTGCATACATGCACACACAGGAGTGCACACACGCACACACAATTATTTGGAAATGCATTACACTTCAAAATCAAGGCTAATTGTGTGTAGCCACATGGAAAAAAAATAGCTCACACAGGATTTCAGAACCACTGAACGCCAGAATCCTAAACCCTGGCAATTTTGAATTGAAAATGAAACAGTTCAGAGGAAGGAAGGAAGAAAGGAAGGAAGGAAGGAGGGAGGGAGGGAGGGAGGAAGGAAGGAAGGAAGGAAAGAAGGAAGGAAGGAGGGAGGGAGGGAGGGTGGGTGTAGGGTTGGTATGGGGCTATGACTTTTGAGAAGGCTGCTTGGGGAGGTTCAGCTAATCAACAGCCCAGGGATGCAGCTTAAGCCACCAGATGCAATAGCCAGACAGAGAACGTAAACAAAAGGCATGTCATTATATAAGAAAAGAATGTGGCTAGGTTAGGACACAAATCCCCTCAGGCAAACTGGGTAAAGATTTTATACAAACAGGGGACCAGGTGCTGGTGCCTTATGCTTATAATCTTAACTATTTAGGAAGGTAAGGTTTGAGAATCACAGTTCAAAGCCACCCTGGACAAAAAAGTGCATGAGACTCTTAGCTCCAATTAATCAGCAAAAAGCCTGGGGCCCCTATTTCTTAGGAAATGGAAAGACTTGGAAAAAATTATATTAAGGGAAGTAAGCCAGGCCCGAAGAAAAATAGGTTCCATGGTTTCCTTTATTTGCAAAAGCTAGTATATGTCTGCGACAAGCAGAAAAGGTCAAAAGCTATGTACATATGACCAGAAAAGATGATGTTAAACAAAATGAACCCCAAGACAGGGACACAAGTGGTTTTTTCTTTCTTGCTATTGTTCCTAATGTATTTATAATGTACCATATGATTTTTTTTGTTGCTTTGTATGTTCCTCCCCCACGGTATAACACTTATTTTCACTGTATTTAATGTCAGTCTAATTTGGGGAGGGGAAGGGAAAAAACAAAATGTTTAAGTAGGGATACAGGTTGACCCATTTTAACAATTAGATATACAAAACACTATGTTGTTTACAATTTAGGTGAGGGGGGAGTGTAGTTGTGGAGGTGGGAGGGAAGAGATGGTAAGGGAAAAACAAAGGCAACAATGCTTGACAGGAAATGTACTCATTACCTTCCTCATGTAACTGTAACCCCTTTGTACAGTATTTTTACAATAAAAAACTTATTAAAAACAAAAAAACCGGGGGCAAGAAGGAAAGGTATGCCTCAAGAGATGAAGCCCCAGCCTGAAAGAAAAAAGCTCAAGTCCCAGTGACAAACCAAAATAAATAATTTAATTTAATCAAGTAAACAAGTATCTCTAGCCTTCTACTGGGGACACTGACCAAGTACCAATACCCTTTATTACCCAGCTAGCCAAGAGGACTTGAGAGACAGAGAAAGAGATGTGTGGCTCTTTACTCACTGCCCCTGTCCTATACATGTCTTTCTTTTCTGACTCAAACCACTAAGTATGCCATGCTGGGCCATTTACCCACCCTCCTCCATCCATCTTATTCTTAGCCTCTGAAGGCAGCTGTCAACTCAGTGAGAAGCATTCAGAATTCAAATCTTGTTAGAAAACTAAGACTCAAACTCACCACCCACCACTTCTCCCTTCCACCATCATATAGGTAAGTAAGAGAAAGAAACGGGAAGGTCCAAATTGCAAAACACTTAGGGAGTGTTAGGAAGACAATGAATGGCCTTTTAGGAGTGAAGGAAACTGGGGAGGAAATGTGGAGAACCTAAGGAAAATAAAGCAACTCAAAGGGCAAAGAACCCAAGGGAAATTAAAGGAACACAAAGGACAAACTGCCAAGTGGGAATCCACGTGGGAGTCCTACTTCTAGGCTCAAAGAATGAAAACGCAGCTTCCACCTGCTGCAGAAGTCTAGATGCTCTGATATCACACAACTGCTCTCACTTCTTAGGCAGAACAAAGCAGGGGTTCTCAGCTAGGCAGGAGTGGGAAAGGGAATAGGCTGCTCCCCGAGAAGACAATCTGGAAAGTATAGACACATTTTTGGTTATCCCAACACATGAGCAAGCCAGTCCCCTGAAGTGGGGAGGGAAACTTTTTGGTTATAAAGCTTGAAATGTCAATAGCATTGAGACTCAGACTTTGTGAAATAGACGGCCAATTTCAAGGGCAGTTCTGCAAGTAGAGAAAAAAAGACTACCGGAGACCTGAGCATCCCCCATGAGGAAAGCCATCCTGCCTAACAGACTCTGTATTCATCTATGGTTGAAAACAGCAGAGGCACCCTGGGGCCTATGCCCCCCGTCCTCAGCATGACTCAGTGGCCTGTAATCCTAGCTATTCAAGAGGCGGAGAGCTGAGGATCCCTGTTCCAAGCCAACCTGGACAGGAAAGTCCATGAGACTCCTTATCTCTAATTGACCACCAAAAAGCCAGAAGTGAAGGTGTGTCTCAACTGGTAGAGCACCAGTAAAAACCTAAGAGAGAACGTAGCCCTGAGTTCAAGCCCCAGTACTGGCACAAGAAAAACACACACACACACACACACACACACACGCACACACACACACACACACATTCGTACTATACGGCAAATAGTTCTTTTGATGACTTAAATTGCACTCTGGCTCACATGCCAGAGTACACCTATCCTGGGCTAGGCTGATGGGCACACTGTCCCTAGGGGAAGGTGAAAGCCAAGGTCATCTGAAGAATGGCACATCCAAAGAGGAGTCAGCTCTGCAGAGCTCTGCCTCAGTGGCAGCAGGCAGCCCTGGTTTCCATGGCAACCCGGAAACCATCCCTCACAAGCAACAGCATGCATTTTTTTGTTTGTTTGGGTTGTTTTTGTTTTTTTTTTATGGTGCTAGGGACTGAAGTCAAGGTGGCATGCAACTTAAGCAACTCCCTCAGCAGAACCAGACCAATTTCATCCTCATGATCCTCAGCTACAGCCTTTGAGTAGCTGGGATTACAGGTGCTAACAACTACAGGTGTCACTGAGCATTTCTATCAGCATGCATGATGATAATCCTCCCCAGAAGCTACTGCAGGAAAAGTCTGACTCAAGCATTCTAGTCTCTGAGGCTGGCAAGTCCAGGAAAACCACCAAGAGAAGCAATCAACCAGTACATTCAGACATCAGATATAGAAGATGAAAAAGGGTAGCAGAAAAAAGAATCAAAAGAATTGGATTTAGGCTCAGATATGCTCTCCAAATACCACAGGGGCATTTCACCCCTCCAAGCCCTAGGTGTAAGGAGATGGATTATGTGCAGACTCTCCTTGGGCTTCCAAATTGCATGAGGGAAAAGGGTTCCTGCTCAGGGGAAGAATCAACTAACTCCACGCTGATTCTCCAACCCATGTGCTAGTGCTTACCGACCCACCATCCTGCCAAATACTGCTCTTTGTGCAGAAATACAGTTCTCCCGGGAGCGGAACAAGTACCAAGTTTCCAGCATTTTCAACTGAGGAAAAGTTTTGTTCCTACATTATTAACTCTCACAACTAAAATAGCCCAAACGGTAGCCTCAATTCTTAAAATTGTGGTTCCAATAATAATCTTGCTCCATTTCTGGAAGACAGAAGTGGGGGCGGGGGGGGGAGGGAAGAGGGCCTCAGAAACCTTGAGCAGCATTTCCTTCTATTTATACATGTGACTAATTTCTCCACTCACCACTGTATCAGGTTGTGCCTACAGTTGATTCCATTTGGTGAGCTAGCGTTCCTGTGCCCACATGCACTTCTATCTCCTCGGACTCCACTCTCCCATCACCTCCCACACACACCTCCCTTGGCTTGAGGACAGTGACAAAAGTGCTCAAATTATCAGAGCACTGACTTTGCAAAACTTTAGAAGATATACTGCAAAGACACCATTAATTTAATTGTATATGATGCGAATTGTATATCAGGCTTCAGTTGTGGTTATGTTAGGTAGGTCATGATAGCTTATACTCACACAGCATAAATTATGCTCAGAACTAACTGAACAGAGCAACCTGTGTGCATGCTGCACATGAGCTGGCTTTGCTTAGTAGCCTGCAAACACAATGCTGACATACTGAAAGGCTGAGGGACGGGTAATTTCCAGGGACCACACTGGAACTTTGGATGCAGGGCTGGCTTTCACATCCTTACGTTTTGACAGTGCTGAAGTTAGAAACCCTTGGCTTGTTTCTTTAGATAAAGGGTCTCAAGTCCCAACTGGCTGAAATGCCTAATTGTATCAGATACTGCAGCACTGTGGCTGCTAGCAAAAGAGATCTGCCAGTGTCTCTGCAAATCTCTTAATTAAAATCAAACATATGACAACTGCTCAGCATAAAATAGGAAAAGGAAGGCATACCAGAGTAAATTTCCAAAGATCTTCAAAGTTCTAATCTAACACACAGATTTACTTCTAAGTACAGTAACTAAGTAATTCTGCACCACCACAGTGAAAAGCATGGTCTTGGGTCTCTGATCCCTCCAGGAGGGCAATGTTTGGGCCTAGCACACTGCTGTGTTCCATAAGCAGACAAAAAAATCAGAGGATCTAGGTTTCAGGTCAGCCCAGGCCAAAAAGATGTTGAGACTCCCACCTGAACAGAAAATTCAGCAGGGAGCAGCAGTGTGCACCTGCCAGCCCAGGACCAGCAGTCCATTCACGCCATCAGGGTGACCCTATCTCAAAAAATAACTACAGAAAATAAAGAACTAAGGGCCTGGGTCACATGGTAGTGTGCCTGCCTTGCAACACAAAGCTCTGAATTCAAACTCTAGTACAGAAGACAAAAATTGCCTTAAGAAGCATTTTTTAAGCCAATGACTGACATTTACTGCTCTTGCTTCAAGCTTTAGAAATAGTGTTTACAGATTATACCAACAGCCACCAGAAACAGCTATGTCGTTCTTATTTCAATATTCTCAGAGTCACTACAAAGTTGGCAAAAAGTGTAGATTCCTAGAACTTCCTGGATTATTAAAGAAAACTTAAAAAAAGAAGGGCCTAGGAGACGTCGGCTGCACCTTGGTGCCATGGCCCGAAATGCAGAAAAGGCCATGAGGGCCTTAGCAAGATTTCGCCAAGCCCAGGTGGAAGAGGGAAAAGTGAAGGAACGAAGACCTTTCCTTGCTTCAGAACGTACAGAGTTGCCCAAAGCAGAGAAGTGGAGACAACAGATTATTGGAGAGATCTCCAAAAAAGTAGCTCAGATTCAGAATGCTGGTTTGGGTGAATTCCAAATTTGAAACCGGAATGATGAGATCAGTAAGTTGTTAAGAGAAAAAGGTCACTGGGAGGTGCGGATAAAAGAACCTGACGGCCCTGATTATGGGAAAGTTGGTCCTAAAATGCTGGATCATGAAGGGAAAGCAGTCCCAGGAAACCGAGGTTACAAGTACTTTGGAGCAGCAAAGGATTTACCTGGTGTTAGAGAGCTGTTTGAAAAAGAACCTCTTCCTCCTCCCAGAAAGACACGTGCTGAGCTGATGAAGGCAATTGATTTTGAATACTATGGTTACCTAGATGAAGATGATGGTGTTACTGTACCTTTGGAGCAAGAATATGAAAAGAAACTGAGAGCTGAGCTGGTGGAAAAATGGAAAGCAGAGAGAGAGGCTCGGCTGGCAAGAGGCGAAAAAGGAGGAGGAGGAGGAAAAGGAGATCAACATTTATGCTGTCACTGAGGAGGAGTATGATGAGGAAGGCAGCCTGGAGAAGGGAGGGGAGGATGGGCAGCTGAAGTTCATTGCTCATGTTCCTGTGCCATCACAGCAGGAGACTGAAGAGGCCCTGGTGCAAAGGAAGAAAATGAAACTGCTTCAGAAATAAGCCAGGGAGACCCTTCAGGTTCAAAGTGAAGAAGCCAAGAGGCTCCTGGGATATTAGGACAAGTGGGATATCGTGAATGCCAGTGACCGCCCTTCCCAGGACTACCTGCACATGCAGCTGTGGCAGGCACCACCTGGCCTCCTTTCCCATCCTTTGTCCTTGCACCTTTTTCTGCCTCATCAGCTGGTCTGAGGGTAGGATTCTGTCCCTTGTCTCCCTGTAGCTGTCAGGGTGCTGAACACCGTGGCCACCAACTTCATACAAATGTCTTTGCTACCCTATGAATCCATTCGTTTTATATAGGGATATGTAAAACAGGTTGCCACCTAGCTAAGTGTCTTACTCCATGACTTTGAAAAGAGGAGAATCAACTACAGAGGCAGCATTAAAAAATGTGATTTTTTTCCCTATCTTCTCTTGAATACGGAATCTCAGTTTCCATTAGCCAGAGCCACCTGAAGTATCTGCTTTACCTCTGTGCCTGGCTGGGGGAAGGGAATTGGAGCTAGAAGCATCTGTTTATCTGCTCTGTAGATAGCTATTTTCATTAAAGATTTTTATAAGAAAGGAAACCTCTGTGGCTGCACTTTGTTCCCTCAGGTAACTATACCGAGGTGACAAAAGGTTGGCCCATGAAGTGTGCATCTCTGCAGTCAGTCAACAGACATTTAAGAAGCACCTACTAAGGGTGCTCCATAAGTAAAGGCGGAATCCATCCAGTCTGTAAACATTTTAAGGTGTTTTCCTCTAGAAACCTGCCCTGCTGGAGGAAGGCCCTTTGGCAATAAGCCAGGCTGCTTCTGAAATCAAAGGTTCCTGACCCTCCTGGCCAGCTTCAAGGGGCCCCTGGACAGACAGGATCAGTGGGAGGGGAGACGCCCTCAGCCACACTTGCACTGGCCTCACGCTCCCACGCGCGGCTCCCCACTTTCCCGGCCCCATGCTCAGCCTGGGACAGGAGGCATTACTCCCTCAGCCCTGGAAACCGTCCCAGGGCCACCGGGCCATGCTCTGCGCTAGGGCTCGAGTCCCCTGGCACTACTGCCTCGTCCTGCGGGGTGCGCATAGCGGGTCCACACCTCCCGCCCGGACCCCAGCGGGGCCCCGTCGCATCCCCAGGAGCGGGAGTTTGCGGGGATCGCAGCTGTCCACGGCGCCCCCTGTGCCTCCTCCGCCTCATCCACCGCGGCCGGCCCGGTACGCGCTCCCGGGGCGCTTCTCGGCTACACACAATCACGAGCGCGGCCCAGGCCCCCGCCAGCCGCGTCCCGGAGCAGCTGCCCGGAGCTGCGGACTCTGCCGTCCCGACGCCCCGCGAGCCGGTTCCGGTCCTCACGTCTCGCTGGAGTCTCCGGCCCTGAGGCCCTGAGGCGGGATACCGCACCGGCCCGGGCGCCCTCTCCGCTGATCACCTGGTCCCTGCCCGGCTCCGACCCCCTCCCCGTCCGCCCTGGAGCCCCCTGCCCGCCATCCCCACCGCCACACGCCGGTCCCCTCCCGCGCACCCCGGAGCCCTCCACGCCGACACCCGGTCCAGGCCCCTCCCCGCCGGCCCCGGAGCCCTC
>NW_012267450.1:1693023-1718553 GCF_000151885.1 Dipodomys ordii
CACCGCGCCGAGGGCGGGGCCCGACTTCCCCACGTCCCCACCTCACACAGAGGGAACGGCCACAGCCCGCGCCCAGACTGCGCTCACGCACCGAGGGCGCAGGGAGAAGGTCGGCCACCGTCCACCTCCGCCCTCCGCGGTGAATTGCGCTGCTTTTGTCTGTGGAGTCTTTGAGTTGGTGAAAATGTAAAAGTGTGGCAAGCATGTGGTTTGAGGTGTTGGTAATTTGCCTTTCCTTTGCGTAGATTTCATCTTTTAGGCTGTATGTGGACTTGGGGACTTGTATGAGGACGGGTGCATCCTGTGTGGGCCAGGGGCCCTGGTGGTTGTGCAGAGGGAGGTGAGAGCCCTGGGCTTTGCAGCATGTCCCTGCTTGTTCACTGGTGTGCCCTCTCCCTGTGTGGACTGGGTGTTCCCTTACCCAGAGCTGCTAAGTGGCTGCAGAGCGGCCCTCATTGTCCTGAGTATGGACAGCTCCTCTGAAGTTTTACTTTCACATTTACACAATTTTAGTATCTGGGGACAGATGCCAAAAGTCATCACTCACTTTTTTTTCCTCTCTTATTAGGGGCAATTTTAGCTTTAGAATCTTAATATTTTATGGACTGTTTTGTGCCTCTGACCTGCTTCTCTTTTCCCTGGGATGTGTCCTTAGAGGAAGAGGCTTACAGCATTAATCACATCTGGAATATGAACTCTTCTCTTCCAAAGGGAACTGTGGGCTCTGTTTCCTTAAACATATGCATATGTGTGCACACACATGCACACACAAACATGGATGCATGCATATATGACCACACAGCTGCACACACATGTGCACATGCACATACAGATTCTGAAATGCATGCACACACATGCATACACATGCTCATATACATATGCATGACTTCACAGGTACATGCTCTCACACACATACATATGCACAGACACATGCATACACACATGCTTACAATGCCCACACATATACACACTCACAAATGCATATATATGTATTTATACACACATGCCCCAATACATGCGAACACAGATGTATTCATGCATAGATGCATTCACACACGTGTGTGAGTAACAGCTTTTTTTTTCCATGAAAGAGCTGAGCCTTTGGAGTCCATAGCAGATTTTTCAAATTTCATGCTAGGTCATTTTAATTATGCTTACTTTCCCCATGTCAGCAGTGGTTTTCCATTTGCCACATAGGAAGGAGGGTCTGTGTGGGTGTGAGCTGTGATTCCTGTTCTGTGCAGGTTGCTGCCACCCTATGGTGTGGTGGCTGCTGCTGTTTCTTATGGATGTGACTGGGCTCTGAGCTTTTCCTGGAGGGAGGCTGGGCCTCTCATTCTTGGCCAGGACCATCATATCTATTGCATGATTTTTGTCAATTCCAGAACTTGGGAAAAACCTTAGCCCAACTTATATCTTTATGAAGCGCTCCTCAGCCAGATGTCACGGCTCCAGCCTGTGATCCTAGTTACTCGGGATGTGCAGATTGGAGGATAGTACTTTGAGGCCAGCCTGAGCATAAAAGTTCTTGAGACCCATTCAATCAATCACTGGGCTTGGTAGTCCATGCCTATCATCCCTGAATGGAAGCACCAATAGAAGGATCACAGTCTACATTGATTGGGGCATAAATTGAGACCTCACCTTGAAAATAACCACTGCAGCCCGGTGCTGGTGGCTCATGCCTGTAATCCTCTTTACACAGGAGGCTGAGATCTGAGGATCATGGTTCAAAGCCAGCCCAGGCAGGAAAGCCCATGAGACTCTTATCTCTGATGAACCAGCAGAAAACTGGAAATGGAGCAATGGCTCAAGTGGTAGTCTGCTCACCTTGAGCTGAAAAACACAAAGACAACATCCAGGCCCACAGTTCAAGCTTCACAACTGACAAAAATAGAAACCAAAAAACAGCAACCCCCCCAACCCCCTCCCCCACAAAACCCACTGCATCAAGCAACTGTTGAAGTGACTCAATAACCTGAGCACTTGTTTAGCAAATGGGAGGCCTGAGTTCAAACCCTAGCACCACCAAAGAAAACTTTTTCTCCTCTCTCAGTGAATACAGCTCATTACAGAGAGTTCTTATTCTTCTCTCAACTGAACTGCAAAAAAGTTGACCATGGAGACAAGCATTTGATTCCACCAAAGTACATAGGTTAACATTCTTGACAGGAGCAGTCTGGGTGTCAGTCTGACTTAGGAAAGCCATAGGGTCAGCTCCATACCTGTTTGTCAGCTTTTGTCACTGTGACAAAACACCCAGGACAATCAAACTCTAAGGAAGAAAGGTTTATTTGGGTTTCAGAGAGATGGGTCATGGTGTCTCAGCCCTTTGCCTTTGGGCCTTGTGGTGAAGCAAGTCCTCATGGTGGAAGCATAGGATGGAGCAAAGCTGCCTACTTTATGGTGGCCGGGAGGCAAAAAGAGAGGAACAGGAAGGGGTGGGGTCCCACCATCCCTTAGACAAGCCTCCAGTGACCTGACTTCCTTCCACTAAGCCCTTCTTGCTAAGGTTCTAGAACCTTCCAGGCTGCCATCAGACCTAACACGTAGGCCTGGGGGTGGGGAGCTGTCAAGGTTACACTCTAGACAGTCAGTGGTTTGAAGATCATTTCCAAAGACATTCCCTGGAATTCTGAACCTCTGTCCACAGCCTTAGGAGGCTCAGGGGAGAGTTTGCAGAGGTTGGCTTGTGATTTTTCCAGAAGGAAGCTACAGACTTTTTAGGGATAGGATTCTGGATGAGGATGCTGAGTGAACAGTTTGCAGAATGTGGAAGAAATGTGTGAGCTGTTCCTGCTGGCTTTTAAGGAATACTTAAATGGTGGTTTGTTTGTTTCTTTTAACCCATATTTGATGAAGCATAGTGAGCACAGCAGACCTGTGATGGAGCTGATGTTCTTGCTTCAGATGAGACTAAGTTGCAGTGATTTTAAGAGATATAGGAAGTATAATTGGGTCAAGAAAAGGCCTGGGCAGCACTGATGCACAGCAGAGCCTGTGTGGGGCCTGAGCTGGTGCAGAGGCTGGATAGGACATAGCTTGAAACCTCAGTGTTGGTGATGGTGACAGTTGCATTTGGAGCATTCACTGGAAAGAAGGGTGCTCAGTGATGGAGTCAGCCTATCTCATTTAATTCTCACTGCAGCCTTTTAACTATTAGTACTCCTATTTCATTTAAGAAAAGTTCAGAGAGTGAACTCATAGAAAGTGGTGGATCCCGACAGAGGCAGAGTTGAATGGAAAGATGGCCTGCAGTTCTCTGGATTGTACTTCAATAGGGAGGTGCTTTTGTTAGAAGATTAGAAAGGCTTTGGGACAGGCACTCACTGTAGCTCCTGTCTGTAATCCTAGCTACTTAGAGGGCTGAGATCTGAGGATCTTAGTTCCAAGCAATCCTGGTAAGGAAAGTTCATGAGACCCTTATCCTGTTAACCAAGAAACTGCCAGAAGTAGATCTGTGACTCAAGTGATAAAATGCCAGCCTTGAGTGGAAAAGCTCTGCAGCAGAGTGTGAGGTCCTGAGTTCAAGTCCCAGTACTGCCACAAATCCCCAAACCCAGAAAGACACATGAATAATTTCACATAGTTATTACAATGGGTTTATTTTTATTTACACTTCCCTTTTCCTCCTCTTTTTATTTTTTTGGCTGCTGGTCGTGGGGTTGAGTACTGTCTTTGGGTTTTTTGTTCAACACTAGTACTTTACCTCTTGAGCTACAGTTTCACTTCCACCTTTTTAGTTATTAATTTGAGATAAGAGTCTCATAGGCTTTCCTGCCTGGTCTGACTTTGAACCATGAGTCTCAGATCTCAGCCTCCTGAGTGGTTAGGATTACAGGTGTGAGTCGCCAGTACCCAGTAGTCCTAACTGATGCATCTCTGTTAGAATGCAGGAAGGAAGTGACGTTCCCTCTGTTCTTGGTGGTCACCGGTGGAAAATGAAGTTGTGATGAGTTTACTCTGCACAGTGGATATGGAGAGGACACAAGAGCTCTCGTCCTGGTCCCTCATAACTTCATATAGGCTGTTGTCAGTCTTCAACCTTCCAAGCACACTACACCTCCATCTCCAACTTCCAGACTCAGGAGTAGAGAGAAAGAATTCTCTGTTGTTTCAGCCATGCAGGCTTCAGTAAGCTGCTAGAGCAGGCTGAATTGACAAAGAAAGCAAGTCTGGGGAGGTGGGAAATGTGTGCTTTCTCTGGGCATCCTGGAGAGATTGGGCTTAACTTCACCTTTCATCTTTATTTTCCTCATTTCTAGCAGTGGGTAAGACCAATATGGCTTTAATCAGTATTTTTTAGGTAAATGAACAAGCTGTTGAAGATTCCAAAATGGTTCCTGCTCTGTAACCAAAAGCAAGCGAATAATAGAATACGATTAAGATCAATGAGCAACAATAATCACTACTTTTAGGATGCATTATGCTTTAGGAACTTGAAGGCCAAATGTCCTGAGAGGTCTCCAGATGGAAGTGGTTCTTTTTGTCTCATAGAAATAGCCTTTACCTCAGACACCGATTAGAAGAGAGATTGTATATGAGACTTGTGCTTGAAAATGATCTCTGTACATTTCTCAGCTTTGCTAAGCAGTGCTGTAGGCCCAGGTTTATAAATCCCATCAACTCTCTGGCAGATATCTAGACTCTTGGCCTATTACTAAAATACCCAAATTGTCAATGCTTTACCCCAATTGCTTGTATTAACCTATTCTTGGAGGGTTGTCATTTGTTCTCATACAGACCAGTTAGTGTTTCAGGGGCTGAATGAGAGGGGCTTGGGCAATGTGTGCAGTTTTTCAGTCTATCTAGTGTATTTCTGTCCATAAATGACCAAGGACTAGTAAAAAGATGCATGAATAGCAACTTGGCAGGGGAGGATGCAGGCATAAGAAAAATGGTTAGTACTAAAACCATGGAAGAGGGCTGGGAATGTGGCTTAGTGGTAGAGTGCTTGCCTAGTATGTATTAAGCCTTGGGTTCAATTCCTCTACCACATAAACAGAAAATACTGGGAATGGCACTGTGGCTCAAGTGATAGAGTACTAGCCTTGAGCAAAAGAAGTATAGAGACAGTGCCCAGGCTCTGAGTTCAAGCCCCAGGACTGGCAAAAAAATAAAATGATGCAAGAGGCTTTGAGCCCCTTGTACAAGTGGTTTTGAGCTTCCCAGATGCTCAATGCTAGCTGGAAAGGTAGAAAAAGCCAACAAAGCAATGATAGCCCACCCTCAATCTTTTTTATCCCCAGAGGAGCTGGTACATGGAAGCTGCTGGTCCAGCACGGTCCCCAGGGCTGACCTTTGACAGTATGCTCTGTCTCTCCTCAAGGGGCCTTAGTCTACATTGTCCCTGGGAACTCCCTGCTCCAGGGGTGTCCCCCAAGGATCCTAGATCACCACCTTGCAGAGCTCTCAGACTGTCATCTCCCAATGCTTCTGAGGAGGCCAGGGGACAGGCATGAGAAACATAAGAGAGGGAGTTTCACTGATTATGAATGCAGCCACTCTCAGGAACAGGCTCTCATACCTTTAGGAAGAGGAAGGGAAGGCAATCTGATCCCCATCTTTCAGCTTCATTTGCAGTATTCTTGGGGTAAATCCCAAGGAGGGCACTTCCAGGAAAGAATGATCTCCTTCTACATGGGTTTATGGACTGTAGCAATGGCAGACCTTTATATCTGAGGAAAGAGCTACAATGAAATACACAGGAAGATTAAGAAGAGAGGCTTGAGAAATGAATTGATAGCTGTGAGTTTCTTTAGTTTGAGAGGGGAAGGTGAGCCTTTACAGGTAAGGTATGACATAGATTAGTCAAATGTGCAGTTTGCCATAGCTTGTAAGAGGAATGTCTTTTGTGTGTGTGTGTGTGTGTGTGTGTGTGTGTGTGTGTGTGTTTATGTGTGTGTGTGCGTGCCATTACCGGTTTGAACACCGGGTCTCCTGCTCTTGCCTAGTTTTTTTCACTCAAGACTGGTGCTCTACCATTTGAGCTACAGCTCCACTTCTGTTCTTTTGCTGGCTAAGTGGAGGTAAGAGTCTCATGAACTTTTTGGCTCAGCCTGGCTTTGAACCGTGATCCTCTTATCTCAGCATCCTGAGTGGTTGGGATTACTGGCATGAACCACTGGTGTCTTAAGGGAATGGCAGATGAAATCATGTCATATGTTACTGAAGGGAAGTCTTGAGGGTTTTCCTCTTGCATATCCTTAGGAAATGTCCTGTCATGGAGAAAGACATCAATGTGGGGCAGAGAGCCTGGAATCAGGAAGAGTCAGACCTGGATCCTTTTTCAGTGTCATAGGATTGAGACTCTAAAGTAGGTAGTGCTTGAAAATCTCCTGTTCTTCCTCCACAAGATAGGAACATTCAACACATACCTGTAGGCTCCCTTTCCTATGAATTATAAGTAGAAAAGTGTACAAATTTCCAAATGTTCATAGCAAGCCCACAAAGGAACTCAAAGCATCCTTGGATTTGGTGAGTTCTTTCAATGGGACATCTTGCAGTACAGAACACACTACTTGACAATTAGTGAACATATTCTAAGACCCTCTCCTTAGTAGGAAGGTGACTGTCGCTTGCCTCTTTTGCTTCTGTGCCTGTTCACCTGTTAGAACAGCCACAGGAATGTGGCAAGCCAGTGAAAAGCAACTGCTTCCTAACAAAACCAGATTCCCTAAAAGTGTTATCTGTTCTTGCCAAGAGCCAAAACCTCCAGAAGAAGCAGGATATCCACATGAGCTTCCCCATTGATGCCACACATGTGTTCTGACTTGTGTTAGACCCCCCAGGCCAAAGTAAAGAACATGTAAAATTAAAAACCAACCTGATGAATTAAGCCAATAATATCCAGCCTGTTGAATAAATTCCCTGTGGAGATTTAGAAATAAGGTTCTTTCAGGGCTGAATAAGACGTTGATGAATAAGACAGCCATGTTTCTTCATTGCATTTATTTCTCTGGACATTACCAGTGTCATCAATAATCAATAAATCCTGTTTTGCTCGCATGGTGATGGTGGTTGGGGCTGAAGATGAATCTGATTCTGGCATGAAGGTGGGCTGCTCTACTCTGGCTGTGCCTGGCTGTCATCTCATTGGTCAGATGTCCTAAGCATCAGAGCTTACCAGTCTGACAAGGCCACACATATCTTAGTTGTACAATGCACTCGGGTTGCAAACTGCATATTTTAAAGGTTACCACTTGGATGGGGACAGAGGCACTCCTTGTCTGTATTTGGGGAGGGTACAATGGCTTCCTGGTCTCACTCAGGACTGACCCACCCACCCATCACTTCTGGTCCTGCTCCTTGTAGTTAAACCCCATAGTATATTTGCAAACTCCAAGCACTAGGTCAGTTTTGGCCAATGAAAGTGACTTAATCCCCTGGCTAGCTCTCTCCTGCAGAAGTTGTGATACCTGGCCATTTTCATCACTGCCTGTTGGAAGAATACTCAGAAGATCCATCACAGTGCTCGGTTTTGAGACAGACTTAAACTTTCTCCTCCTACTGTTGGTGCCGCTTCATTCATTGGCTTCAGATTCAAATCCCGAAGAATCCAGGTGGTGAATTGAGGTCAGCTTCCAATCAGCCTAGAGTTCAGAAGTCTTGATTCTGATGGAGACTCTCCAGGCTCAAGTGTTCTCTGCTTTGATATGTGGAGAGAATCCTCACAGGGAAAGATTTATCGTATCTGGCGGGTGACCCAAATGAACCGTGATATTTTGATAAGGTTGTTGGCTGGAGTACAGAGGTTTCTGAAGGGTGCTAGTGACATTGAGCCTTTCTAGCTGGTAATCGCCAAGTGTGTGTGTCCTAGGAGATCACAAAATTGATGCTAGGTCAGGCAGAAACAGAGTAACATAGATCTGGTATTTTGTGTTTGTTTTTTTCTTCCAATGGGCTGATTTGTTGGCAACAAATTCTGGCTGTTGTCAGAGATCAGAACATCTGTGCTCCTTTGCAGACAACTCTGGATTTTAAACTGTTTGGAGGAATTGTTCAACTCAGCCTCTCACTCTGCCTCCTCAGTAGACAGCTAAGCCTGGTGCAGAGTGTATATTTAGGCCTAAGGAAGACAGTGGCTAGGAATTCTGGGTCCTGCTTATGCCCTGATATTAGGAGATTCCAGCTCTGAAATTCTAAGACTGTCACAGCCAAGTGGGCAGACTGGATGGCCTGGTTGGAAACAGGAACAAAAGATGACAAATTAGCTAGGTAATTTGGACTCAGACATGCCAAGAGACTAGTGGGACTTGAGTGGTTCATTCTTGGAAGACATTGTTGTCTTTAGTTACCTAGTTAAGGATAAATGCTGTTTCAAAATGTTAAGAGGAAAACAATATCCTCTTAGACTAATCAAATTCAGCAGAGTATACTACAGAGCAATTAAAAACAAAACAAAAGAAAACAGGATTGTTAGCTCAGAGATACAAACAAGTTAGGAGAACTTGGGGCCTGCCAGATTAGACAGAAGTCAAAATTAGATATTGACAGGTTCTAGTTGGTGACAGCAATTTTCTAATTAGTTATGTTTTACCTTATTCTAATGAACTGTCTGTCCTTCTGCCATTTACTGAAGTCAGGGCTACCAGGACAGACCAAGAGTTCCTTCTTGGATTTAATAGCTTATTGATTAACATGAGTGAATCCATTACTGGTTTGATCCAATCAGTGTCCTCTTATGAGTTTTATCCAATATAAATGACCCCAAAATATTGATGTAGTGCAAGTGGGGCTGTTCAGGGGCATTGCCAACCTGGGCCTACATTCTACTTGTGTTCCTTGAAGTAGTGGCAAGTGCCAAGGTGCCTGGGAAATGTGTGGCTATGGAAAGTACCTTTGGCATAGTGCACTTAGCATTATGTTTGCCACAGCCCCCAGTGGTCTTGCTAGACAATGGATGTAGGGTTGTAGGGCTTGCATTAATAAAATAACACCAAACTAGTGACAAAAGGAAAAAAAAACCCTTTACTTGCAAGGAGAATAGCAAGGGCTCAATCATGGGAAGGGTTTTATAAGCTGGATGGCAAATGCACCCCTGTGCCTAGATGATCATATATAAAATGTGTTTGTCCCTGGCTCAAAGCCTAATAAAACTGCTGTCCTGCTGTTGGCCACGCCAGGATAGCTCTGCAGGGTAAAATTGCTCCTGCCTTTCTAGGAGGCAGTTTGTCCATCTTGTGACTGTGAACTTGGCCTATGTGGTTTCCCCTGTGATCTGTCTAGATGACAGACCCTAGCCTGATGGGGACCCAGCCAGTGTGCCGGTCCATGTGCTTTACCCTCCCTGACCTGAATGCTCTCCTTCCTCCTATTTAATGGGTGAAACCAGAGCACATGCCTCAGGGCTGCTGTTAAGATGACTGGGAGAAAGGTGCAGAAAGTTCCAGGACATAATGTAGTGCCTGGAACTTGGTAAAAGTTTCAAGGCTTTAATCTTGCACTCTGCACAAGGATTTTTGTTTGAAGAGGTTCACTCTGCTTTAGCTGTGCGGGAGGAAATGAAAACAGCCTAGTTTTCCAGTGAGAAGTAAATGGAAATGTGATTGTTTTCCTGCATTCAGTTTTAGAGCAATGACTGAAACATTTTGTGCAAGGGAAGATGCCTATAAGGACAAGCCACATAGTTTGAGAGACTTCGGTCTAAATTCCATAAATGATGAGCAAAATACATGATATGAATATTTTACCATACTCATATGTGGATGACAGACGGTCTTTCCTGCATCTAGTCAACAGTGTGCAATTATTAATGATATGAAGTAATGATACTGACCCCTACCTTTTTTTATATATTTATTGTTTTGGTCGGTTGTGGGGCCTGAACTCTGGGCCTGGGCACTGTCCCTCAGCTCTTCAGTTCAAGGCTAGTGCTCTACCTCTTGAGCGACAGCGCCACTTCCAGCTTTTTCTGTTTATGTGGTGCTGAGCAATCAAACCCAGGGCGTCATGCATGCAAGGCAAGCACTCTACCACTGAGCCAACTTCCCAGCCCCTAACCTCTACATTTTAATATACAAGGAAATCTTAAGTTTGCTGAATTGTTTCTCAGTGTGGTCACACACTATCAGATTTCTTCCTTGCAACAATTAGTAATGGATAAAAACAACAACAACACAATTTTCCTTTTATTAGAAAACAATTAAAACAAAACAATCCACCCCAAGAGTAAATTAAAGCCCTGGAAATTATTGACACCTCGCACAGCACAGTCACAGCACTCTTCTAACACTTCCCTGACTTGAAAGTGCTGCTTGTAAGTACTCAGTACTTCTCTCTTCTCCATTAACCTAGTTTTGTCTTGAGATTTTGATGTTGTGGCAATATTGAGGTTTGAAGTCAGAGCCTGGATGCTGTCCCTTAGCTTTTTTGTTCATGGCTGTTGTTCTACCCCTCGAGTCATGCCTTCACTTCTAGCTATATGGTGACTGACTGGAGATAAGACTCAGATTTTCCTGTGTGGATTGGCTTCAAATTGGGATCCTCAGATCTTAGTCTCTTTATTAGCTAGAATTATAGGTGTGAGCCACTGGCACCTGTCTCTTAACTGAGGTGTTGCCAGGCAGCTGATAAGGTGCCAGGGCCAGAATCCTCAGGTAGTGATCACAGTGGAAGAAGACTCAAACTGCCTCCTCAGTATTTACACAGCTGCAGCCATGCACAGAATATGTTCTCCATGCTGAGACGTGCAGACTGTGAAGGTGCTTGTTGAAGTACCTTTGATAATTATCAAAAAGCAAGTCAAATTTTTACAGACCAGACAAGGAAAAAAATATGCTCACCGATCATATGAATCTTTTTCTCAACAGTCCTAAACTCAGGGTCTCTAGAAAACTGTGTCTGTCTAGGTTCAGGTTCCCAATCTTCCAAATGGAGATGAAATCAAGAATTCTGTAGCATATTGAATTTTTCCAAAGATAGACACACTGCTCCCTTTTTACTCCTCTCACTTGAGGTAGGGTTTATGTGTCTTCTCTTTGGTCTTCCAGGGATATGTTATGACAGCCTTGACTGACTGACAGACTATAGTGGAATTGATTACTATATTCCTTGCAAAGTTACATGATCAAAATGCTAAGCATCTACATGTATTTCTTTTAGAATCCAGCGTCCATGCTTGAGGAAGCCCACGCTCATGTGGGAGTCACTGAGGCCTGGGGCCTGCAGGCCTGGCTGAGCTCTGGGTAAATGCCTGGGAACAATCCTGGCCATGTGAATGACAGTCTTGCAAGTGAATCATCCAGTAAGCCCTTGTTCAGTTGACTCTGCTTGAACACAGACCAATCCTGGCCCTTTCATAAGTCGACTAAAACTATTGGTATTGTTTGAACTGCTGCCTTTTAGGATTGTTTTCATGCAGCAATATATAACTGAGATGAGGTGCTTGTCAAAGAAAGTCACTAAGAAGTGTCAATGAAAAAATGCCCCAAAATCAGCACAAAAGTAACTTTCCAGTACTGATAGCTTTAAAAAATACTTACTAATTAAAATTTTAATAGAAATGATCAATAGTATCCAGTAGGTTTTAGGCAACTTTATGTTTTATTTGCAAAACCCTACTGTGTGTGAGCTTCCTGGAGGTGCTTTCTGCTGAATTCTGCTGAGGACTATGTCCTTCACTGAGTCAGAAAATTATTTGGTTTTTAAATTCTTTTTTTTTTCCCTGTTTTCTTTCTTTTTTCTTTCCTTTTTTTTTTCTTTTTTCTAGTCCTGAACTCTTGAACTCTGGGCCTAGGTGCTGTCCCTGAGCTCCATTTTCTCAAGCCTATCAGTCTACCACTTCAGTTACCTCACCACTTCTGGCTTTTTCTGTGATTTGATTGAAGATAAAAGTCTCATAGACTTTCCTTCCTGGGCTGGCTTCGAACTGGGATCCTCAGATCTCAGCTCCTTAGTAGCTAGAATTACGGGTATGAGCCACAGTAGCCCAGCTTAAAATTCTTTAGTGTGTGTGTGTTTGTGCGTGTGTGTGTGTGTGTGTGTGTGCATGCATGTATTTTAAAGCAACATAGCTGGGGTGCCAGTGGCTCATGCCTATAATCCTGCCTACTCAGGAAGCCAAAATACAGATGATTACAGTTCCAAGTCAACCCAGGTAAAAGTATCTATGAGACTTCATTTCTAAAAGAACCACTAAAAGCAAGACTTGAGCATGCTGAGTGAGCATGAGGCTCTGAATTCAAACCATGACATCTAAAAAGAAGAACATGAAATGTATCATGATGAACATTTTAAAGTATGTTATTTGGTGATATTGGCCATCTTTGTACAGTTCTGCAACAGACCTGTAGAACTTTTTTCATTCTGCCTGACTGAAACTTGCCATTGAACAACTCCCACCATTCACTCTGCCCAGCCCCTGGTCACCAGCATTCACCTTTTTCTTTCTAAGAGTTTGACTACTTCAATCATATTTATTGTCATTACACTGCTTGTCTCTTGGGACTAGCTTTTCCTCCTCTGTAATCACTCATGTTGTGGCAAATGTTGAGACTTCCTTCTTGTTGAATACTATCCCATTCTGTGTATACATCATAGTTTGTTTAGGCATTCACATAGTGATAAGCGTTTGTTTCTATCTCTCGGTGATTGTGAACAATGCCACAATGAACATCATTGTGCAAATATTGACCAGGCATTATATTTTCCCCCCATATTTTTCCTTCCCTGCCACTTTTCACCTGAAGCAGAATGCCTGGCATGTATTGGAAAAATAGTAGTGTCAGTGGAAGTCATGGTTATCTTTGCTTGAACATGTCTTGGAGATTGCTCACATACTAAGGTTGCCAAACTGCTCCAGAACCTCCACATCCTCCTGGATGTTCAACTTCCTTAAGTACATCTCAGGTATGATCTGGGAAGGATGGGAGCTGGGCCTCTACATGCTGGCCTTCATAATGCTTTGGAGCAGTTTTATTTTACCCTGTTGCAGGATAGCTAAGAAAGGAGGGGGACATGACACGTGTTGGGATCTGCTGCAGCTAGCAGTGTTGAATGGGTAGTCAGTGTTCTTCACCCAAGACAGCTTCACTATGAATAGACCGGATACAATTTTTTTAGGAAGAAATTATTTATTATTTTACTTTGGTATTGAAGAGCCAGACAGTAACTCTAATCTTAAGGTAGTCCTTGAGTCTCAGGAAAGGCTAGAGCTTGCTGATAACCACAGGACAAGTCAGCCAATCACCATGGAAAAGGGAATAAGTGGAAAGAACCTCGGATAAGCATAACAAAGATCCCTTGCATTTCAAACTGGAAGCAAGATCAGCCAGATTGCACCAACAAAGTGCTATGTCTGCAGTTGCTATGTCTACAGTATCAAGTGTTAAACAATCATGTGTAAGGGTATGGTCAACCAATCATGTGTAGGCCTAAATGAAATTCCCAAGTTTGCTCACTGTGTATTATAAAAGTTGTGAAAAAGCAGGTCTGGGCCTTCTTGCATTGAGGAACCTAAGCAACTCCATTTCACTTAAGACCCCCATCTCAGTTCTGCAACTTAACCCTTGACCCACTTCATCCCCAATGCCTGGAATTACCATATCTGAAACTCCAGAACAGCTCCTCCTAGGGTCTGGTGACCATGATGTAAACCAGACACCCTGCAGTTGAGCACCTATCCTCTTGAGACTCCCCTGCGGTGCAAGCCAACACAGTTTAAAGTACGTCAGCCCCCTTGATCTAACCAACAATTTGTTTCTGGTCCTTTCCCGCTTTGTAGTGCGCCAATCATACTATAGAGTTGTTTTATGATTTTCCCACGGTTTGTAGTCATTTGTTACAAGAAGTTATGATGTATGCAAAGCCCCTGCCTTCCCTAAAAAATGTATAAAAAGAAGTGCTGTAACCCTGGGCTCAGGGCCTCTCAGCGTCATGGGCTGCTGCCATGTGCGTGGGGGGACCAAGCTTGAGCTTGCAATAAAGACTCCTTTGCTTTTACATTGGTGACGGTCTCTGGTGGTCTTTTGGGTAAGGATTTCCAAATTCAGCTTTACGTTTGGTACGTTGGCCGGGAATCCCCTCCAAGCCCACCCAGATGCCTTAACCAAGGAGTTGTGAGAAACCTGGCCAGTAAATCAGAGGCATTGCCATTCTTCGACTGGATACAATTTTAATTTTATTATTTTTTGTCAGTTGTGTGGCTTGAACTCAAGGCCTGGGTGCTGTCACTGAGCTCAAGGATAGCACTCTACTTTTGGTTTTCTGGTGGTTAATTGGAGATAAGCGTCTCACAGCTTTTCATGCCCCAGCTGGCTTTTGAAACATGATCCTCAAATCTGTGTGTTCTGTTTTATTCTAGATATTCATGTAAGTCCAGGCAACCTGTGAGCCTGTTTGTTTTACATACAGGGAAGCATCATACCTAGATATGAAAATGCCACCATACATCAAAAACTGTTAACATCTTACTGGTACAACTGAAGATTTGAGTTATAAATAATGTTCTCCTCAGTGACCCTGAAGACACAATCATTTGGTGAATCATTGTTCCTTCAGTTTTAATAGAGTCATACATTATCTCTCTGCCAATAGTCTGTCTAACACCTTCCTTCAAGTCATAGATGTGTGTGTGTGTGTGTGTGTGTGTGTGTGTGTGTGTGTGTGTGTGGCAGGCACTGAATCCTTTCTAGAACACAAATTAACCACTTGTGGGCTCTCAGGCAACTCTGCAGTTTCATGGTGTCTGTGGAGACAGGTGGCTACCATCCTGCTTTCTTAAGAGTTTTATTTGTGGGCTGGGAAGGTGGCTCAGTGGTAGAGCTCTTGCTTTGCATGCTCAAGGCCCTGGGTTCGATTCCTCAGCACCACATAAGCAAAAAGCCGGAAGTGGCCCTGTGGCTCAAGTGGTAGAGCGCTAGCCTTGAGCTGAAGAGCTGAGGGACAGCACCCAGGCCCAGAGTTCAGGCCCCACGACCAGACCCAAAAAAAAAAAAAAAAAAGAGTTTTATTTGTTTTCAGCTTTGACCTGGAGTCTGCTTCACTGGCACGTAGAAGGAGGTGTGTTCAGGTGTGGTCTAGGTCAGCTTAGATACCTGACGAGGATAGTATATGTTTCTGTGCTGGTCCTGGGGATTGAACTCAGTCCCTGAATGTTGTCTTTGAGCTTTTGTGCCTCAAATCTACTGCTCTACCACAGCTCCATTTCCGTCTTTTTGGCAGTTAATTGGAGAGGAGAGTCTCACTGACTTTCCTGCCCAGGCTGGCTTTGGAGCACAGGCCTCAGATCTCAGCCTACAGAGTAACTTGGATTACAGTAGTGAGACACTGAGACCTGGCTAAGAGAAATATTTGTAAGGGACATGAGTCCTGTCCTGTCCTGAGGCTGACACAGCCTCTCAAGATGTGCAGCTGTACCCAGTACTGCTAATTGGCTTATGTAACCCATTTTTGTCATGATAGGAAAAGTCCTGCAGGAAGACCACAGAGAACTCTTGATGGAGGAATTTGCATTCCTGAAAAAAGAAGTCATGGGGAAAGAACAGCTCAAAGGGTCCCTTGTCTTCACAGGTCAGTTTTAGTCTGCAGTTCCTTTCCTTTTCCCGGAAGTTACAGGAACATTGGCTGGGTGCATAGTATTTCATGTATTGTACATTGGATCATTTATTGTTTGGTAATCATTCTTTGAGCATGAACACTAGAAGAGGACCCTGTTAGAAAATTCCTGCTCTTGTGTTTGGATGGATGTTCTTGTGGTTATCAGGACCACTTGAGTGTCTTTTATTAGAGAAAGATCTTTAGGATCCTTAACCTCAATGGGTGATAAGATGCTTTATCTCCTCATGAATTTCAAAACAATGGAGCCTCATTGTCCTGATGCTTGAAAATCATGTAGGAGACTTATGACAAGAAGGATAACAATATGTGTTAGAAACTCACATAATAGCCATGTAAAGTTGGTAATTCTTCCCCTCAGAACAGGTAAAGCAATAGAAGTTCACAGGCATTGAGCTCACACACCAGTCATGTGACAGAACCAGGTTAGATTCAGTTTGTGGCAGGAGGTGGTAGGAGCTGTTGTGTAAGGTGTTCAGAGGAGATGAACTATAGGAGATGGTGAGCAGCCTGGAGGGAGCTGATTTTGCTTCTAAGGTTGATGCTTCATTTAGGTCCTAGTGCCTCCATGAATTTTTTTGTGTGTTTACTTAGAATTTTTCTGTGTATCTAGGCTGGGGCTTGAACTCAGGGTCTGTGTGCTCTCCCTTAGCTTTTCCTCACAGGGCTAGCACTCCAACATGTACCACAGTTCCACTTCTGGCTTTATGGTGGTTTCTGAAGATAGGAGTGTCACAGACTTTCCTGACCCAAAGAACTTCACACTGTGGTTCTCAGATCTCAGTCTCCCAAGTAGCTATGATTCTAGACATGAGCGACCAGCACTCAGCTACGACTTCTTTTTGTATTTCTCAAGAACATGCTCATTGATTTAAGTGTTAATGTCAGAATCATAAGACTTGATTGACAAATTTAATGCAACATATATGAAGTGTCAAGTTTAGTTCTGTTTAAGATTTGGGCTAAGGACAAGAGTGGGCTGTCAGTTTCATGATCAAGCAGAAATTCTAATTCATAAACGCTTCAGAGTGTGCTTTTGTGAAGATATAAGGAAACATTTAGCACTCCATCAACTTGATGCTCTTGAACTAGCTGAAAGGTGTTGCTGTTTCTCTGTTTCCATTTTCATGTGTGCCATTGATAAGAATCTGGGTTTTAGGAGCTAGCAGACCATCATTGTTCTCCTCTTGCAGAAGACTTTAACAATTTTGGTGGCAGAGGAAAATAACTCAGGACTTTCTACCTGCTACACATGAGCTATGCCTCAACACATTTTAATTTAGTTTTTCAAAGGGTCCTGAACATTTACCTGGTGCCAGATTCAGTCAGTGACCTTCCTACTCCTGACTGCAAGTACTGCGACCTCAAGTCCTTATTTTTTTATATAGAACCTCACTGACTTTTTCCCAGACTGCTGTTCTTGAAGCATACTCCTCCATACTCCATATCCCAAGTAGCTTGTATTACGGGTTTGCTCCACTGTGCCTGGCTGCCGGGTGACTTTAAATCATTTATTGAAGAGGTGTGTATGTATATGCATGTGCAGGTGTGAAATGTATGTGTTTATGTGTGTGTGTCTACCTAAGTACATGTAAACTTCCTATATTTAAAGCCTAGATCTTTTCATCATACTGTTTAGCTGAATTGTGTGCTATTGCCAGTAGCATGTCTCATTTTACTAGCAAAATTGAAGTTCAAACCTACAAGAGACTTGCTTATTTGAGGCTACATTTGGCCGCCTGGTAAGGCAAGGTCCCTCTGTCCATGCGCTCTCCCATGCACCTGGGAGCTCTTTGTCAGGCATTCTCTTCTTCCTAGTCCTCACAGAGTTTGTGATTCCCCACAGCTGGCCCACTGGAAGAAGAGCAGTATGGCTTTCTAGCTTTGGTGGCATCTTTCATCTGACCTGGCTGGTATCCTTCTTGGGTGAGCTTTCTCTGGTGTCTGCCACTTTGGAAGAGCAAGAAGAGGAGCAGTATATGCAAATGACTGTGCATCTGGAGACCAAAGACAGATGGTAAGTGGTGAGAAACCTGCACAGAAGGAGACTTTGGGCTTTGTCCATTGTTCACAAGGGAAAACCCAAGGGACACAACCAGTTGTCCCACTGCAGCAGAGCTAGAAATCAGTCCTGCTTGTGTTGCCTCCATTATCCAGTAAGTGAATTGTTGCTTACAGAATTGAAGCATGTTTCCCAAGTCAAATCATAGAATCTTTAGTGTGTATCTATTTATTGTACAATCATTTTCTTTTTTTTCTTTTTTCTTTTTTTTTTTTTGGGTCCGGTCGTGGGGCCTGAACTCTGGGCCTGGGTGCTGTCCCTCAGCTCTTCAGCTCAAGGCTAGCGCTCTACCACTTGAGCCACAGGGCCACTTCTGGCTTTTTTCTTTTTGCTTATGTGGTGCTGGGGAATCGAACCCAGGGCCTCAGGCATGCAAGGCAAGCGCTCTACCACTGAGCCACCTTCCCAGCTAGCCCCTACTCATTTTATTTTATTTTATTTATTTTTTCAAAGAAGCAACTTTATTGAGAAGGTTCCTACACTGACCAGACAGGACCACAGCACAGGCTCGGGAGCGGATACTGTGACTGTATACTCATTTTAGGGATGGGCTTCTCACTGGTTTTCTCAAGAGGATGCTGATCTATTTGGCTCAAGTGATCCTCATGCCTCAACTCCCCAATAGCTAGGACTCTAGGCCTGCACCCCTGCGCCCAGCCCCCTTTATGTAGCTTTACTGATGAGGAAATGGAGGTGTGAGAAACATCTTGCCATTCTGCAATGCCTCATATCTGAAGACATGATAAACATTCTGAGATAGATCAGACTGTTTATATTACCTAAAGTTTATTTATATCTAATGTCTTTGAGCTGTCTTAACCTGTGACTGCACTCCTGGCTTCTGATGGTGCCTTGGAGGAATGCTTTGGCATGTTTCCAGTTGTTTTCTCTCTCCCTCCAGTTTATCCCATTTTGTAAGCTAGAATGAGACACCTCAGCTCAAACATGGCATGTTGCTGGAGCGTATCATCACACATTAAGAGCTACTGATGACTGCTGCTTAGGACAAAATTCCTTAGCTTACCTTTGGACAGTAGAGTTGAGTGAATGAGGACACAGGGTGATTATGAAGGTTGCCCATAAAATTCCTAGAAAAAGCTGAGCATCGGTGGCTCACGCCTATAATACTAGCTACCCAGGAGGCAGAGATCTGAGGATCGTGGTTCAAAGGCAACCCTGGCAGGACACTCTGTGAGACTCAGAAAAACTGAAGTGGCATTGTGGTTCAAGTGGTAGAGTGCTCACCTTGAGCTAAATTGCTGAGGGATAGTGCCCACTCCAAGTTCAAGCCCCATGACACACACACACACACACACACACACACACACACACACACACACACACACACACCACCACCACCACCACCACCACCACCACCACACAAATTGTCTAAAAAAGAAGAGTTTGTCCCTCCAATCACTGCTGTACAAATGCAGTAGGAGCAATGTCTTGTGAGTAGCACAGCCTGGCCTTTTCCAAATTTTTTCAATTTTATTTTATTGTAAAGCTGCTGTACAGAGGGCTTACAGTTACATGAGTAAGGAATGAGTACATTTCTTGTCAAGCATTGTTACCCGCTCCCTTGTTGTTCTCCTACTGTCCCTTCCCTCCCACATTTCCCTCACTCCTCTCCCACAGCACAGTTGTAAAGTTCATTTCCAATACACTGTCTTTTGGGTATCATTGTTGCAATGGGTCATCCTGTGTCCTTGGTTCAGAGTTCTGTTATTCCCCTTTCCCTCCCCAAATTAGACAAATGTAAATACAATAAGCAGGTACCAAAATCAAGTACAATGACAACAGGGTTTATACCATAGAGGGAAGAACATACAAAGGAAACCAAAAATTCACATAGTACATTAAAACTACAACAAAGAAAGACCTCTTGGGTCCATATCTTGGGCTTCATTTCACCTAGCATCATCTTCTATGGTCATATGTATAAAGCTATAGAACTGCTCATCTGACAAAATTATCCTAGATATATACTAAGTACTGCAAATGAGGGAAACCATGGGAGCTGTATTTCTTTGGGTCTGGCTTATTTCAGTTAATATAATTTTTCTAAGTCTTGCCATTTCCTAAATAATGGGGCGGTTTCATTCTTTCTGATGGAACCATAGAATTCCATTATATATATACACACACAGACACACACACACATATCACATCACATTTTCTTGATCCATTCATCTACTGAGGGACGTCTGGGTTGGTTCCATATCTCAGCTATGGTAAATAATGCTGTGATAAACATAGTTGTGCTGGTAGCTTTAGTATGGCCTTGTTTGGGTAAATGCTCAGAAGTGGAATCCTTTTATATTACCCTGCTCCAGAATGGTCTGGCCTTTTACAAATGTTTTCTGACTCAATCTGTATAGTGACTCCCTGAAGGGGCAACTGAGGCACAGAAGTCAAGAAACTTCGCAAGGATGCTGTTAGACTTTCCTTATCTACAACAAGTGACCGAGAGAAACTGTTTCAAGGAGGAAAGGTGTGTTTTGGCTTGCTTCCGGCCTCTTCAGTCCAGGCTTGGTTGTGAGAGGCTTGTGGTAAGTCAGACATCATCTCATCAGCAGTGAGCAATGGCAGAGGCTGCTTCTCTCATGCAGCCAAAGCAGGCTGCCCAGTACAGGGACAGACATGACCCCAGTGACCTATTACACTAGGCCCAACTGCTAAGTTTCCAGCACTGCCCCCACTAGGTCCACAAGCAAAGGACCAAGGCAACATTTCCTATTCAACTAGTAACTGATACAGGGATTTTCAGTCCTCACTCCAGTTGCCTTTCTGCGGTCCTCACACTGTGTGCATTCTCCCCAGCCATGCGGAAAGCACACAGAAACAAGTATAGACCACACATGGTACTGTCTGCATCTTCTCACAGTCCTCACATACCATAGTCCTTACTAATTTATTGGCTGTGTTTAAATTTTGTAACAGGATGCATTCAGTTTGTTCAAGACAAACTCATGCAGATATCCAGTTTACAAGTAGTGACAGAACATCTGTATCCAGGTCCTCGGGATGTTGTGGATGGAGGATCGCAGGCCTGTGCCCTGCCTGGTTCTTCAGGACTTGCTCGAAAATCACCTCTCAGCTATGCCTACAGACAGGTGCTGACCTGCTGACACATGTGTGGCTATGGCTAGACAGCTTCCTACAAAGAGAAGAACGAATTGCCAGTGCCCTGGTTGGTGAGTAGTTGCATTTGTAAGTATTCATGAGTGATGTCAAAGATGAACCCCCTCAGTGAGCCCAGGCCTGGCTCCAATGGACTGGGTGGCTTCAGTTGCCATAAACACCCAGATCATGAATGGACAAGACCCTTCCTTTAGGACAGAATTTACCCAGGAAAATGTTCTCACTATTGCACAGGCAGACACCAGAACTCTTCCCTGCTATCCAGAAAGAAACAACCCAGAGAAAGGGGTCACAATTTGGAGAAGTGATATTTTTCCTACTTTGTAGGTTTTCAGGAGCTCTGATGGGAGCTTCAGTGGGAAACAGAAGGGAAACAGAAGACCCTGTCTGTTTTGGGCCCAATTGTTGGTATTTTCTGGCATGTTTAGGTTGAGAGAGTCATGAGAATGTGATGAGAAGAGCACTAAGAATTCCGATGGCCTGTGGCGTGATGGACATCTGGCTGTCACTGAGCCGCCACATTGAGCCACAGCTGCAAGGAGGCTGAGTGCACAGTGAGGCCATGTCTGAAGAAGGTGGGCAAGCCTCCCCACCTGCTCCCCACCATGCGCTGTCTAAAGTGAGGCTTCTCCCGTCTTTTTACAATCTGCTAACCTGGCTTGAGGAGAAAGGGCCTGTCTTCAAACAAACAGACGTTGAAGGTTCCATTTGAAATCTGGATCCCTGGAGAATGTACCAAATGGAGGTGTCAGCAAGAACAGTTTCCAGAAAGAGTCAAATCTGTGCAGAAGCTCTGGGGCCAGGTCTTTAGAAGGAACTGGCTGCAGAAAGGAAGCTCATCCCGCACTGCCTGGTGCTGGCAGAGGTGGTGCAGAGGTGCTGCTGCTTGGAGAAGTAGGAGAAGAAGCGGTGAGTACCATCAGCACCGGATCACAGTTGGATGTTCTCAGCTGTTTGCCTCCATTCTTACCATTAAACATGTTGGAGAAAGAGGATGAGTATGCTGCTACCAACCGTGAGAGTGAGATGTGGGAATGGGACCCTGGAGGTGGGTACAAAGAAGTACCATGGCTTTTGTCATACCTCTGGTTCCATTGGTTTTTCCCCACCATCCAGGGAGGTGGACAGTTGTCATTGGTATATCAGCTTTTGGAAATTAAAAAGATAAAGTCTATACTGATATAAAATAATGAGAACAGGTGCATCAAATCAATGTCATAGGCCTGGATTCTGCCTGCAGCCCTCACACAGTGGTCACTTCCTCAGAGCAGGCAGGAGGAGTCAGGGACTGTGTCATCAGGATAGATGGCAGGATCAGCGCCATGGTCGGCAGGACCAGTAATATGGTCCTGGTTTTGGTGGCAGAAACCACGTCGGAGCGTTGCCTCAAGGACTTCTGTTGGGTGGCTTTAGAGAAGGATACCCTGGCCTCTGATTCCCATGAAAAAGCCCCCGCCATGGCTCCAAGTCGAGCTGAATGCATAGACCTTCTTGGCCCTACATGCACGAACAATGCCAGTGAGTATAAGTTGCCATCATCAGAGTCTTGGGCACTGACTGTGACATCTTTTTTTTTGTTTTTTAAATCAGTCTTGCGGCCTGAACTCAGGGCCAGGGCGCTGCCCCTCAGTTCTTCAGCTAAAGGCGAGTGCTCTACCATTTGAGCCACAATGCTATTTCTGGCTTTCTGTGATTAGATGGTGCAGAGGAATGGAACCCAGGGCCTCACACATGCAAGGCAAGCACTCTCCCACTGAGGCACCTTCCCAGCCCTGACTGTGACTTCTTGAGCAAGGGAGCTGGTGGACCTAGGGAAGGAACAGACAGGGAAGGGCACACCTAGGAATCTAAAGGCAAAGGATGCCAAGGTTCTCCCTCCCCTGCCAGGATCCCCGTGGTGGAGGCGCCTGTCCACTTCCCTGTTCCTTGAAAAGTGAAGGCCTCCCATCTCCACATTTCTCCACATCAACAAACTCCACGTCCAGGCTGCTCTCACTGTAACTCCTCTCCCCATGCGCAGTGGCAGCAGAAAATTCTCAGCCCTAGGAGCTGAGTTGTGTTCATTCCATTCCAGTAGCCCGATCCCTTGGTGCCCTTTCCACCTCTACGTCAGTGAACATGGTGCAGGAATCACTGGCTGTCCATGCCCTCACTGGTCACTCCATGAATCCACCAAGTGAGCCCAGAGATTAGCCTCAAATTCTTTTGATCCCAGGCTGCTAACCTTTCTGATTCTCCAGAAGAGTGGAGAGCTGAGGATACAGGACACTGAGCAAACGCCCCACCTCTCACCCACCCTCTCTTTAGCACACAGACCTTGTGGCAGGCAGAGCTGAATTCAGCATCTCACTTCAATGCGTGCATGTGAGGAGCCATATGCAGGAATACAGATGTGTGCCACTGTCTGTGTGGATGAATGTGTGTCCCCATGTGTGTGTTTCACAAGGGACTCTGTCATGGGCAGGCTTCCAAATAGAGAAGACCTCATCTATGTGTGCACTTGTGAAATTCTCATCCCCATATAGAGCTCAGGTCTTGTTTTTCCTTTATGTTTTGTTCATAGTTGGCTTGCATGGATTTGAGACAGTATCTCTTGCCTAGGTCAGAGTAGCCTTGAACTTCGTATCCTCCTCCCAGAAGTTCCCCATGCAGAAATGGGAGACCAAGACAAGTGGTTTGCAGTTTATTCTCTGTCTAGACACAATGTGCAGGGAATTGATCTCTACAAGAGTGCAGTGAAAATGACTAAAACCAGCTCTCAGGATTCCCAAGCATTGCATGGATACAGGGTCCTATGCAGTGTATGACATACTCAAGCAGGTGCTGGGTAGAAGCACTAGGAAAGAGTGGGTGACTGGGGGAGGCAGGCAAGCACAGGCACTTGTACACGGGGTGACATTTAAACTGGAACGAGGGGTCGGGTGTGAACCCAGTAAGTGTTTCCTCATAACCACAACATTAACTGGACAGAGGACAGTTGGTTGTGTTTGTGGAGTGTATCTAGTTTGGCTCCTGACTTGCCATTTGGCCCAGCCAGCACCCAGGGGACATTTGCAGAGGTCTGGTCTGAGGCTGAGTTCAGAAGAGGGGACTTCCCGCCATTGATGATGTCCTCTCCAGAGATGTCATCACAAAGGGCCAGGCAGGAGTTAGTGCTGGTTACCAGCACCAATAATGCTGTGCGGCTGAGCCAGCTGAGTTGTATGCAAAGCTTAGGGGCAGCAGGATGTTCTCCTGCTGTTGCCGGCTATTCCGCAGAACAACCACACAAAACGAGTTTGATATAGTACAAAGGCGCTGGGTCATCCCTTGTCCCAGTCGCCAGAGCAGAACACCACCATGCATCACACAGGTGAGTCAAGGAGGAGGGAGGGTGTGGAGGGGGGAGGGAGACTCCCCTCACCCACTACCTTCTGGCAGCCTCAGACCCCATATGTGTTGACATTCGAGTGGGGTGTAAATACATGATTGTGTTTGTGTGTGTGTGTCCCCAGGTTATTTTCATTGTATAGCCCTGAGCCTTTTCCCAATGTGCTGCTGTTTCATGTTTGATTTGTGTATCATTTCTTCACCCAGTTTGGGTGGGTTTTAGCCCCAACCCTTCCTGATCCCTGCATGGCTGGATACCTGCAGGGAGGCAAAGTGGAGAAGCTAGTAGACCACTTAGTGCCTTCCCTGCTCTTCGGAGATTCCTTGTTTATCCCAGTATTTCTGGAAACATACCGCACTTTCACGACCGCCCATCACGTATTGAACCTGTTGTTCAATAGGTAAGTGCCACCTCTGATCCTAGGGATGGGCCCACTGGCTAGGCCTTGGCATGTGCTGCACCAGTGAGGATCTGCTTGGATCCTGACTACTGGCATGCTAGGAGCAACATCCTCACTGCCTGAGGCTGGAGCGGTGGGATGGGCCCTGAACAGGCCTGTCCACATCATGACCTTACACACCAGGGAGCGCAGGGCTGTGGGCGGAGCTGGGAGAAGCCCCTTCTCATGAAGGCCCCCTTCTCTACATCAAGGGCTCCTATGAATAAGACCTCAAGAAAAGCATTTTCCAAATTGACAGTGGTGATTGATGTTCCATCTGGGCATCTTGACCTACCTGAACCTCAAAAAGAAGCCCAAGGGAAACACTGAGAGATCCCATGGCCATTGAGGTGTGTGTGGGGGAGGAAGCTAGTGGGCTCTTCATCTTGTGTGGGGATGCATTTCCAGACGCTTGGCACCACTCAGTGAAAGAACAGGGAAATCCTTGTCATCCTGAGCTCCATTCTCTGCTCAGAGAGACCATTGGGACTGTAGGTGTCACATATAGACAGTGTGTGTGACCTTCTTATGGTGTCTCCTAGATATTGCCGGTTTGATGCTTATGAGGAGGAGAAGGCAGGCGCACAGGAGCACCTGCAGCGGTGAGTGTGCCTGGGGGAGGAAGGAGGGCATGTGTTGAGGGTGGGTGCATTGGAGAGCTGCCTTTGGGGAGGCCTGGACCAAGGGAAATGGCAGCCACTTGGCTTGAGATTCCTGAGGAGGGCTTGAGTCCAGGTAGAAATGTGTGCATGCAGGGAGCCAGTTTGGCTTGTTCTGTGCCTCAGCAGGGTGGGAGAAGCTTCTGGCACCATGAACACCCAGTCCCATTTGCCTGCCCTGGGATACCTCAGGGCTACACAGAGCAGAGAGGCCCACTCTGCTCCATCATGGACAATCCCCTGAGATTCCAGGGGCCTCAGTGAGTGCTCAAGGGCCAGGATGTGCTGTTTGGGTTGAGTC
>NW_012267450.1:1719783-1722165 GCF_000151885.1 Dipodomys ordii
TGTTCTAGTTCTATCAAATGAAGAAAGAGTGGCTGATCCCTCAGTGCCAGGGACACTTAGCCCAGTGGTAGCAATGGCTCTAGAGCCAGCCATTGATGCACCAATACATGCCAGTGATGAGGGTATGCCAGTGCCCACTCCAGAAGCCCAGCTGCCTGAAGGCCAGTGTGACCCAATTCTGCTACCCGCCCAAAAAGGAGAAGCATCTGCAGTTCAACCAGAGCCCTCCAAACCTATTGTAGTGAGCAGCTCAGGGCCAGAGCTAGAGGCTCCAGGAGATGGAAGCCTGGAGTCTGTTCTCGGTCCATCTGGGGAGCAAGTGGAGTCTCTGGGTCCATCTGGGAAGAAAGTGGAGTCTCTCGGTTCATCTGGGGAGCAAGTGGAGTCTCTCGGTCCATCTGGGGAGCAAGTGGAATCTCTCGGTCCATCTGAGGAGCAAGGGGAGTCTCTCGGTCCATCTGGGGAGCAAGTGGAGTCTCTCGGTCCAGCTGGGGAGCAAGTGGAGTCTCTCGCTCCATCTGGGGAGCAAGTGCAGTCTTGCCCCCTTGCTGGAGAGGCTGACCATCTTGAGCCTGTTGCTGAGCAGCCAGAGCCACCCGCACAGGAGCCTCTGCCGCCCAGCTGGGATGTAGCACCCGTCCCATCTGTGCAGCTGGAAGCTGACACAGGTTTAGGAGGGGACATTCATCCAGTTACTTATTTTGAGCCGCCAGTGGCTGAAGACGCCGATGGTGCTCTGCCCTGTGCTGCTGGGCAAGAGCCTGCTCGCCCACCAGCTAGCGAGGCAGACAGGCCTGCGGAAACAGACCCAGCTCCCTGGGAGTGCGTGGAGATGATGTGCAGATTTCCTCCAGGGGGCCATCCCGGATTTGCAGGATGGAGTTAGACAGTGATAAGGAGACAGCTCGAGTGCTACATTGGCTGCCCGAAGGGAAGGCAGACCAGTTCTCCATCATGGCCGTCGTAAGTAGCTTGGCAGACTGGGCGTGCGGCCTTTCCTTTGCACCTCTACTGCCACACCTGCCTCAGGGCAGAGTCATGCTGACCATTCATTTCATCTTTTCAGAAACTGTTCAAACGTCTCGTCCCTTACCACTGTTTGAATTACATCTATGCCGAACCTGACCAGAAAGAGTGTCTGGAGCGCCTGGCACCCACTCTGCTTCCCATCCTGGAGCACTGTGAGCAGGTCTCCAGTTGTGTGATCACCACGTGCCTCGGGGACCACAGCATGGAGGCAGCAGAGAGAGCCCAAGTGGTGCAGCACTGGATAGAGGTGGCTCTGGTATGAGCAGGAGGGGCCCGGGGACCCTTCTTCCCTTTCCCACTCCCACCAGGTGGCTGCCTGCTCACTCACAGCCTCTGCCTAGCCTTAAAGCCCTCCTCCTACTCTGCCCTCCCTTGGGCTGTGTGCATTCCTGCCCTGCTTCCACTGTCATTCCCCTCCCACAAGCTGTCCCAGTTCAGCCCAGTAACAAAGGCCCAGCCCCAGGCCAAGCAGGACCCCAGGAGTTTCCTCCACAGCTCTCCTCACCCATTCTTCACTCCTAGGAGTGCCACCTACGAAAAAATATCTCCACCTTCTTTGGAATTGTGTGTGCTCTGCAGAGCAGCCAGCTCCAAGGCCTGAAGAAGACGTGGAGATTGGTTGGCAGGTGGGTGCACCTTTCTCCTGGGCAACTCTTGCTTCCTCAGCTTAGCGTCCTTCTTCTGGGAGCCCAATGGCAGTGCCCCATGGCAGAGACCACAGCTCTATGGCCTTGCCTAGGATTCGCCTGCTAGGTTGGAATTCCTCTTCTGCCATACATTGCACAAGGCCCTTGGGGACATTTTCCTTCAGAGACATCACAGCTACACCAGTCTGTGCAGTGCTCTTCCAAGCAAAACCACTCTGGGAATTAGGGTGGAGCTGGAGGTTTCCCCTCAAGACTTTGCTCCTAACCATGTGACCTAAGGGTCACAGTGGCTCTCCTTGCACAGCTCTGTTCCCATTAGCATAAAGTCCTGCCTCAAAATGGGAAATCCATTCACACTCCTCCTCTCCCTTCCTGTCCCATCTGTCACCTTGTCTCTGCCCATCGTCCAGGGAGAGAGTAGCTGTCTATCAGGAGCTGAGGAGGATACACTGCCAGGAGCAAGTGTACAGGTTGTATGAGCCCCGGAATAAGATTTGACCCCTGGAAGAAGGCGAGGGAAATTTTCTCTCTGATGGAATTCAAGGAGCATATCCAACATAGCTAGGAGAAGCATCTGTCGTGGGCTTGGGTGTGGGACAGATTGTATGGGGAACAGGAGGTCCCTGGGGACCCAGTGGAGTGAGTGGAGGAGGCCACCTGGGTGTCTGAGGAGGGTGGAGAAAGTGACAGGGTTGGGTTGTCAAGG
>NW_012267450.1:1730180-1730891 GCF_000151885.1 Dipodomys ordii
TTTTTGCTTATGTGGTGCTGAGGAATTGAACCCAGGGCCTCATGCATTGCAAGGCAAGCACTCTACCACTGAGCCACCTTCCCAGCCCCTCAGTTGTGAGTTTTTTTAAAGACAGAATGTTCAAAGCATTTAGAGGTACCCCATACATCACTGCATTTGTTTTATTTTGTTACAAACTTGTCTCCCAATTATCCATACGCGTATTGTAACTTCTCAAATAAATGAAATCATCGTGAGCAAATGTGACTTTCTTTTTTGTTTTTGTTTTGTTTGTTTTTAAATTGCAGAGCTTTTCTACTATTCACATCATCAGGTTTGATCACAGTAGCATTATCCATTTCTCCCCTGGGTAGGGGGAACAATAGAATGTCACTGTCTTGGCTCAAAATCATGATAATGAGAGGTGTGGTGTTTAGAAATGCCAATTTTCTAAAGTGTGGTGAAATTTGATCACTGAAAGCTTTGTGTGTTCTGCAGTATTTCCATTCCCCAAACTTCCACTTAGAAACAAAGCATGCTTCTTACATGTACCCACAGGGGAAGCATCACCAAGTTTTTAGGATGGGAGCAAAAATAGTGCATAGTTCAGCATAGGTGATCCTGACAGAATTCACGTGCATCGCAATTGACATTCACGGCTCATGTAGATCTGAATGACCAAGGAGAGAAACTTCAACCACATCCTCTACAAGACTCAAACGACAAAGTTAC
>NW_012267450.1:1730941-1731534 GCF_000151885.1 Dipodomys ordii
GAATAGCATGGCCTTGTCACTGGAAGCCTCAAGTCTCTGCCATGTCCACAGAGAGTTGAGCAGTGAGCTCCCTGTCCTCAGGACCTAGGCCTCCCTGCCCTAGACTGAGAGCAATCCTAGTCCAGCTGTGCACCCAGCCTGCCCTCTGCTGGAAAGACTTGGTAGGGCGGCAAGTTGCAAAGCAGCCTTCAGGTTGGAAGCAGCATTTTCTTAACAAATTGATTCTTTGCTTTGCAGGGTTCTTGGCTCAATATGAAAAGATGAAGAGAGGTGAGAAAATGACCCCTTTCACAGCAGATGGCCAGCTGTGCGGGTGCCTTAGGTCCTTCCTTCCCTCTGAGGATGGCCATATCTCTTGTCCTCCAGAGGACAGGAGATGAGTCCCTGAGCCCGGGGATCTAGGACAGCTTCCTGGGGATGGGCACTGGACCTCAGTAGAGAAAGGCATGTGTGTTCCGGAGAGATAAGGGTGAAGTCAAGTGACACCCGAAGTCAGCTGCCTGGCCTACCTTGCCCTGGTCCAGGTCCATCACCACTGTGTCCTTTCTCTCAACCAGGAATTCAAGGTGATGGCACTGATGAAGGAACTACAG
>NW_012267450.1:1732409-1734882 GCF_000151885.1 Dipodomys ordii
CAGCGTGCACTTGAGGAGCTCACCCAAGCCTTCTTCACACTGCAATCGATTGTATCAGTCTGCCCCAAACATCTACATGGCAAAGATGACAGAGTATGAGGGAATCTTGCCGTTCCTGAGCCCCCAGCCCTCCAGGAAAGCGGGCATGGGGCTCTATCCTAGGCTGTCCTTTATTCAGCCCAGATGCCTAGACTCCAACCAGAGAAAATCATATTCTCCAATGAGTTATGTGAAATGCATTGCACAATGCACAAAGACTCAAATGTCAGGTCATTTAGATTAAAAACCTATGTGGAAACACTAATAGCCTGTTAAAACCATTTCTTTACAAGAGCAAGGTTTTGGTGGGTGCTTTTCTTTGTCTTGGTTAATGGCAGAGACTTCTGCATATCCTATTCTAAGATGAAATCCTTTCGGGCTTTGAGGTAATTTTTTTCTCTGCAGAATGAGGAAGAGCAGGTCCCGCTAGCGGCTAGGCTTTCAGTCAGGTGTTCTTATGAACTGTTCCACAAGCCTTGAAATCTGAGTATTGAAAAGTCTCCTTTGTAACAGCCATCACCTGTGTGGGAAGCTGCTGGCTTACTTCCATGCAAGTAGGGAAGCCTCCCTCAACCTGCTGGGAGGGAGTGGAGTCGCCATGCACAACTGCAGGACCCTGGGGGAAAAACAACCTGATGCCACACCAGTGCTCCAGGGAGGGAGACAATGCTGAACTGCCAGAAGTGCTAAACTCAGTCAAACCAAAATCACAATTCTTACAACAAAAGGCCATTCCTAAGCCCAGAAACACACTGATGAAGCAAAACACAGGGAAACATGCAAAGGAGAAAACAGATCACAGAAAGCACATCAGTCAAATGCCAGAGCCACTCACAGATTCCTAAAGGAATATAAACCCTCTTCCCTCATTATTTCATTGTTCAAATAATTCTTGAATAGTTGCCCTCCTGGGCTTTTATGCCTGTTGTAGGAAGATATATTATCTTTTCTCCATTACACAGTTGAAGAAAGCCATGGCAAGAGCACTTCCCCTTTGTGTTTACTTCACAATACCAGAGTTCCAGTGGACAAAATGTCCACCCGGCCAAGCAGACACACATGACCAGGAAGGAAAGTGAGGACTATGCTCCTAGAATCCTCCACAGAGCAGTGGCAAAGGAGCCCAGCAAGAGATCAATAGAGGATAATGCACAATAGAGGATAATTGTTGTTTCAATCCTCCACTGTAAATTACCTGCCAGGTGCTTGTGACTAACATCTGCAACTTCAGTGTCTCAATAGCCTGAGATCTTCAACCTTATACAACTGAGATACACGCTGTCATTCCAGATATCCTTGTAGACTGTTGAAACCAAACACAAAATGGTCAAAACTTAAAGCTTCATATCCATGGCCATACAGTGACAGATTACATGGTCAGAAATCATGTGGAGTTCAGCTTTTGTGTGAAAGCTACATTTCACAAAATGGTCAATTCTATCAGATTCTATCAGATGCAAGAATAGAATAGTCAACCCAGCTTCCTAATGGAATCACTGCCCAAATGAATGACCTAACAGCATCAGTGCTGGATGTGATGAGAGAGGAAACACCTGAAGATACAATGTTTACTTGTAAAGAGAAATGTTTCCTTTCTCCTGTGAGGAGATTTCAGATGAGCTTTCCTCTCCTTTCTAATTTTGTCTTCAAAGATCATTTTGAAAGAAGTGTCCTCTTTTCAAGTGGATATTTTGGTTCAGCTACTTATCGTGAATTTCCAATTTTATTGGATGATAAGCAGAAAATGAGTATCACAATTTACAATCTTTTGGTAGAGTTTTCTTTATAAACAGAAAATGTATTTTGAGATCTATCGTGTATTGCTATTGCACCTACTACAGAGGACCTGTGATCCACTGCCTATAGTAGATGAATTTTCTATTTGTATTTTAACATAAAGTATTTTCCTAATAATTTACTCTTATATACTTTTGTATGAGGTTAGTTGTGTGTGTGTGTATGTGTTTTGATAATGGGACTTGAACCCAGGGCATAGGTACTGCCCCTAAACATTATGTTCAAGGTTGCCACTTCTGGCTTTTTGGTGGTCCATTTTAGATAAGAGTCTCTTGGACTTTCCTCCCTCTATCACCGTTGAACTGCGCTCCTCAGATCTCAGCCTCCTGAGGATCTAGGATTACAGGCATGAACCACCAGTGCCCTGCATGATGTCAGTTTTATCATTGTTGGTGACACACCACACCAGTAATTTACTGCCTACTATTCTCTCAGGCAAATCTGTCATAGCACCTCCTGGTTTGTCCTAGTTCAGGTTAGACCAGGATCCTTTGAATCTGCAGTCAACCACAGAGCTACACTCACAGGTGCTTGTCACCACACCCAGCTTACTGTTTGAGATGGGGTCATGCTAACAGTTTTATTCAGCCTGGCCCTGAACTGTGCTCCTCCCAATGGCTGCCTCCACACTAGCTGG
>NW_012267450.1:1739982-1745995 GCF_000151885.1 Dipodomys ordii
ACCTTCCCAGCCCTCATTCAAGCTTTCTAAAGAATGTGAAGATCACCCAGGAAGAAAGTTGGTTTCCAACAGTCATAAGCAAGTGACTACACAGTGCCACAGCTGAAAAGATTTCCTGTCACTGTTCCAAGCTCTTAAAAAACTAATAAGACAGAGGAAACTGAGTGCTGGTAGCTTACGCCTGTACTCCTAGTTACATCATGTTTCAATGCTAACCCAGGCAGTAAAATCAGTGAGACTGTAATGGCCAATAAACTACATAAAAAAAACAAAAACAAAACAACACAGGAGAGCTGCAGCTCATGTGGTAGAGCACTAGCCTTGAGCAAAAGAAACCAAAGACAGCACCTAGGCCAGGACCAGGGGGAAAAATTACAGGAGAAATTAAAATCTGAGGCAAGAGAACTAAATTATCCAGTATCAAGTAAATTCTCTAACCCAGCAATACTTAATTGCTAAAAAGGAAATGTAATTTACTAACAGGATTCAGAAACATACTTAGCCTTTAGTCTTGAAAAGAATAACTATCTTCTTGTAAGAAATAGTACGGTTTTAGTTTGCTAGTTTTTTGTTTTTTATTTTTTTATAGCTCCTATTATTATGGATAGTGAAGACATAAAACTTAATGCAGCGTGCTAGGCCCTACATAGAAGAAATCCCAAACCTGGGAGCTGGTGGCTCACGCCTGTAATCCTAGCTACTCAGGAGGCTGAGATCTGAGGATCGCGGTTCAAAGCCAGCCCGGGCAGGAGAGACCATGAGACTCCTATCTCCAATAAACCACCAGAAAACCGGAAGTGGTGCTGTGGCTCAAGTGGTAGAGCGCTCGCCTTGAGCGGAAGAGCTGAGGGACAGCGCCCAGGCCCAGACTTCAAGCCCCACCACCGACAAAAAAAAAAAAGAAATCCCAGACTCTGTGTACCGTTCTTCAGTGTAAGTATCCCAGATTAAACAATGCGGCTGGCCAACCTTTTCCATGATATACAAGTGTGAACTGTCAGCATGTTGCAGTGCAAAGCATTCATGGTTGGCAAGAGACCACCTACAAAACATAGCATAAGTGATCAGAGAAACAAAAGTGCTCATCTTCATTTTTATTAATTGTTGGGGGTGAGCTGAATTACATTCGCCATGATTTGAATAGAGCCGGTCTCAAACAGGCACAATGGGGAATCTCTAAACAAAATGACTTTAACTCACCTATTACCTGAGACCAACAGTGCTTTCCTCTTTGAAGTTCCTAGACCAAGGCTACTGCTCACCTTTAAGCATTTCATCTTCGAGGCTTGGGTGGGGGACTTAAACTGTGAGTGGCAACATTCTTCTTTTGAAGAATTGAGGTAGAGAAATGGTAGCAAGGTAAATGGCAGCAATTTAAACGTGTGATAATTAGCACATTGCCAATTGTCACTGAATTCTCTAACTCACAATCAGTCCACTCCATACAGACACTCCATACATACACCAACTAAGTCTTCTCTAACTTGCGCTGATATTCTGTTCACAGTTCTGCTTTACAAGTCAAGGAATACCATGCGACTTTCCAATGTACCCTTCCCCAGGATTGTTAGGACAGCCCAGAAGAAGAGGGAAAGCCATATCAGTCAGTGAGAAAATTCCACAAAGCACACAATTACCCATGGACTTGTCTGTTAATTCTGCCATCTTCCACAGGGCCTGTGGGATGCTTTCAGTGTATGTCAGATGGAGTGTATATTTAACTCTCAGGCACCTTTAGTCTAAAGGTTCCCTGTTTGGAAGGACAAAAGGAACACAACTGTTCAAAAGAAATAACACCAACCCACTGTACACATGGAGCCAGCCATTCCATGCTGTCTAGTCTTAGAGGAATAGGGGAAAGATAATATTTTATCCCTCCAGTGGAAATACTCTATGTTCCTGCCAATGTATGGACTGAATGCTTCAGAAGAATCTTTGCAGCACTTACCCATCACACACCTCCTTGATTATTGCAGACATGGTTTTTTTCTGCAAAATAACAAAAAAAGGAAACACTGAAGTTTCATCTCATCGTTTTACATTTTAAAAAAAACAACTAAAATTTAGCAAGGAGAATTTCCATTAACTATTCTTAGTTGTGAGTGAACTCTTACATTCTCAGGGTTCACAACCTGCTAGCAAATCACTACCTAGTCTATTAATGATTTATTTCCTTGTGGCCCTTTTTTTTTCCTATACTTACATTTATTGTACAAAGTATATAACATATTTAATTTTGCCTTGTTAACGTTGAGACAAAAATACATGTTATTCAGGCAAACAAAAATTTGCAATTTCAAGGAATAACCAGAATCAAGCAAGCAGTCAACTGGCTTTATGAAGACAAGTTTGGATTCATGAGAATTTTTGAAGAATGTGGCAAATGGGACATGAGATGTTGCAAAATTGTTCCTGCAGAGTGCACAGGATTCTTCTCCCAAGTGTGGCCCCATTAAACGTCAATCTCACAGCATGTTTGGTCCAATATACTGGAGTAATGTGAGCAGGACTCCATGTGCCACCGTGTCAACTGGTGCTGACCACAGCTGTGCTCCGGTCCTCACAGCCACACTTGTGCTCGGCCTGTCCCCCAGAGTGAAGGAACGCAGTGAGGAAACATTCGCTTGCCCAGAGATCCCTGAACACTTTCTGTTTGGGATGTGGACAGATACTGTCTCCAAGTCAGGGAGGACTGTGTCCACCAAGAGAACTATTCACAGATGAGAAACAGATGGTGAAGACAGGAAGAGGAAACCAAGAAATATAATGCATAGTCTTGGATTTTCAGATATGCTCACCAAGAAAATCATATATATATACATATATATGCATACATAGATACACACATATATGTATATTCCTATCTATACATATACATGTGTATGTATGTGTATATATGTGTATATATGTATGAATGTATCAATGTAGAAGCATGGTCTATCACTGCCTCTCTAACAGTAGGGTGAGTTCACTTCCTAGTTCAGTCAACTTGTCTATATGTCACCCAGCATTTCCTTACTCTGCTCCACTAGCAATTTCTGTCATGCAAACCGAACTTCTACATTGCTCAAGGCTGTTGGGAACATAAATCGCTGTAAATTAAGTAGGAATTAATTTGTCAAAGTGAAAGACCCCAGAAAGGGAGAGGCCTCCTTTTTCCTCTCCTGTTACTCAAAGAGCTTTTTATCCCCCAGAATATACTTGTGTGGAAACAATGTCACTCCATCAGCTCTACTGGGGAATTATGAGCACTGTCCATAGAGTCTTCCCTCAGGACTCCTGTACCTCCTGTGCAATTCCTCACCTCATTGTGCAGCAGGTGACCTACACTTCGCTACCTCAATATAATCAAGACAGTGTCTGCCTCTGCCCAGAACTTTGCTAAACACAGTTCCTGAGAGAAGAGAAAACAAGAATATCTGTTTTCACATTTTTAATTTATTTAAATATTTTTGTCTGTGTTTGTTTTGTTGCCAGGCCCTTTACCTATTCTTGGGTTAAGACACAGACAGGGTACAGACCAGAGGCACATGAGTGTCTAATGTTTAATTATCCACTCACAGAACTGACCTGTCCACTGGCACATTTATGCTAGCTATTTTCAGACAGTTAATAAATCATCTTTGCTTTTTATTCTCACACATGTGTATAATACAGGAGGATTTCATTACTATATTCCATAGATGGACACATGCACTTAGACCAAGTTCGCCCTTTTTTTTATTATCACATTTCCTTAACTGCCTGTTCACAGTGTTGAGTGGGTTTCATTATGTTATTTTCATATATAGTGTATGTACATATATATGTCTACATATATAGATATGAATGCATCTATACATAAATGTGTGTATATATGTTTGTCTCTATCTATCTGTCTATCTGTTCTTCACTTACACATTAACCCATACTCCCCATTTACATCCCTGCCCCACAACCAATCACCTTTAACCAGAATGGGTTAACTTTCATAGATATTCCTTCTAAACTGCGTGGCCTTGCTCAGTGGTACAATATACACTACTTTTTTTTTTTTTTTGGTCTGGTTGTGGGGCCTGAACTCTGGGTCTGGGTGCTGTCCCTCAGCACTTCAGCTCAAGGCTAGCACTCTACCACTTAAGCCACAGCACCACTTCCGGCTTTTTATTTCCTTCTGCTTATGTGGTGCTGAGGAAACGAACCCAGGGCCTCATGCATTGCAAACCAAGCGCTCTAGCACTGAGCCACCTTCCCAGCCCTACAATATACACTTCTATGCATGAGGTCCTGTGTTCAAAACTCAGCACCAAAAACAGTTACCTATTTAATCCAACTTCACTCTTGTAACCATAAACCATCTTCTATTCACTCACCCCACCCCATTTTCATGTTCTGGTAATCATCCGTCTATTCCCTAGTACTTCAAGACTAACCATTTAGCTTTTACAGGTAAGTGAAAACATGTAGTATGTCTTTTTTTTTAAGGGGGATGATTTATGTAATTTAACATACTGTCCTGCAGAACTAATCACTGTAAGTGGGAAGATTCAGGACTGAGGGTTGGAGGGGACATTCTTGACATTCTGAGTTGGTTTCCTCTACAACAAGAATGGAAGTGGTGACAGAGGTCTATAATGGTACACTCCTTGCACAAGTCCTTGGTCTTGGCAAGGACTGGTCAGCCTGTTATGGCTCTCACTGTGAGCAAAGTGGCAGACTATTAAATGACAGAGGAGTTTTAGGAACAAAACCTCTCCCAGGAGACAACAGTTTTGTACTCCTAGCTTCCAGAGACCCCTTCAGATCACCAGAATGTGGTAAGGTCCATCAAAGACTCTCCCATTGCCAAATCTGACTTCTTGCACCCTCAAAAGTAAAGCATAAATAAGCAGGCTGGGATTTGATCTTAAAATACATGGAAGCCACAGATCAGAAGAGGAGACTGTTGCTGAGGTAGGACAAGACTTTGAATGCAATTGTTCTCCCCAATTCAGCTTTTTAGGTGAGGCTTACCAGCGCATACTGTGAATTTTAATTAAAGTCTGATTCATAGATACAAAATCAAGTATAAAAAGATGATGTCAGGGCTGGGAAAGTGGCTCCGTGGTAGAGCACTTGCCTTGCATGCCTGAGGCCCTGGGTTCGATTCCTCAGCACCACAGAAGCAAAAAAGAAAAAAGCCAGAAGTGGTGCTGTGGCTCAAGTGGTACAACGCTAGCCTTGAGCTGAAGAGCTGAGGGACAGCGCCCAGGCCCAGAGATCAGGCCCCACGACCGGACCCCCACCCTCCAAAAAAAAGTCGAATGTCTCTGGAGTTCATTGTATCTAGAATATTCTGAACTTGGATATATAACATGAACAAAAACCACCAAAGTACAAACCTTAGAGACTCAATACAGAAAGATTAAAGAAAAACCACCACAAGGAATGGCAGCTATCTGAATACCTACCATGCAGCTTAGCCAATGAAAATGACTGTAGGGACAGGGCTTGGCCTTAGGGTCCATTTTCTGGTACTTCTATCTGCTCCAATCAAATGTGTGCCCCTCAACCACCCAGACCCTAATCCCAACAATGTTTTCAGAGCTGACCTTGGATTTCCATTCTTGTCTTCTTTCATCAATCAGGTCGTGGATCTCATTGTATTATTCTAAGTCTGTGGTTCTGGTTCCCAACACTCTTAAACATCTCACTGTTGGAGCATTTGAACTCTCCTCCATTAACTGATGAAATGTACAAGCATAAGTCATCACACCCAGTTCCCTGGGCCTCCATATGCCCCAGCAGTACAGCAGGTTCTCCCACCTCCCCACCCACCCCAACACCTTCGCTGGCTCTCTGTGTCTACACTGCAGCCCAAGAGAAGCATGGACTTCTACTTCTTTTTTTTTTTTTTACATTTCTAGAACATTTTCTTTTTTTATTTTATTTTATTTGTGAACATACTGAACAGAGGGGTTACAATTACGTGGGCAGGATAATGCGTACATTTCTTACCAAGCATTGCAGCCTCCTCCTTTTGTTTACCCTTCAC
>NW_012267450.1:1759065-1759934 GCF_000151885.1 Dipodomys ordii
TTTCATGTTGATTCTATCATTTCAGTAACTGAAAATGCTTACAATTTGGAACTGAAAGATCAACAGAGTTAATATATCAGCGTAAGATATAAATACATAGAATTTAAATAGATTTCCTCAGTTATGTTCCACACATTCTGATGTGTTACTAGAAATAGCAGTGATCAAGGCCCTGAATATAGGGAGGCAGGCTTACCAGTGGGAATGCCTCAGTCCAAGGCAGCTGTAAGCCAAGTACTTAAAGTAGGAAGATTCTAGGAAAAGAAAGGAACTGAATAGTAATGCCATAATAATAACTGTCAACAGAGTGGCTGAAAAGGACAAGAGAACATTTTATTTTATTTTATTTTTTGTTGGTCGTGGGGCTTGAACTCTGGGCCTGGGCGCTGTCCCTCAGCTCTTCAGCTCAAGGCGAGCTCTCTACCACTTGAGCTACTGCGCCACTTCGGGTTTTCTGGTGGTTTATTGGAGATAGGAGTCTCATGGTCTCTCCTGCCCGGGCTGGCTTTGAACCGAGATCCTCAGATCTCAGCCTCCTGAGTAGCTAGGATTACAGATGTGAGCCACCAGCGCCCGGTGAGAGATCATTTTAGAAGCAACCAGTCAGTAGTGAGTTTGCTAGTGGTACAATGAGATGCATGAAGTGAGCAATATGCATCTGGTCAATAGCTGTCTAGCTAAGGCTTGCAGAGAACTCATCTTCAGTTCAGCTACCTGTGAGCCATCAGGTGGTGGGACTGCTGTAGTCTACCTCCCTGTAACTCTGCCCCAGGCAATCAAGATGGCTTAAGTTGCATCCTTGTTTCATCCCCCTTCTCTGTGGTCTCTTGGGTGAAAACTAGTGAGTGTCTCTCCCCACCACCACCACC
>NW_012267450.1:1759984-1763511 GCF_000151885.1 Dipodomys ordii
ACCAATGTTTCTTTGGGCCTGGCTTACTTCACTTAATATAATTTTTTCCAAGTTTTTCCATTTCCTAACAAATGGGGCAATGTCATTCTTTCTGATGGCGGCATAGAATTCACATGGACGTCTACTTCTATCTTCAATCTCCCCATCCCTTGTCTTGTTATCTGATCTCCTGCCTCTCTCATCTCAACATGGGATGATGATTACAGTACACATACACACACACACACACACACACACACACACACACACAGTGACTCTGCTAGAAGAAGGGGATGCTTGAATTAGATAACGTTATTGAGGTAGAATATTAGTGATTTTATAAGAAGAGAAGATCAAAAGACATCCATTCAGGCTTTCTAGGGACCACTGGAAAGTTCCCGAAGACAAAGCATTACTGTGGCCCCTGAGAAAGAAGGGCTTGTGAGGGGAGGGAGACTTTGGGCTTGGGATCAGGTCTGTCTCCAGTTTCAGGATGCATAATTAGAACAGGATGGATCTACAGGATGGATAATTAGCACATATACACCCTCAGCCACAGCAGCACCCCCAACCCTGAGAGAGCAAAAGGCCCTGGGAGAGGCAGGAGACCCAAGGGCCCAGATTTGCTCTGCTTCCAGAGTCAACTCAGAAGACTCAACTTTGCGGTTGGCTGTGTGTGCTACTTGGCTTCAAAGAGATGGATGCGCACAGCTCAGCCACTCAAGCATCAGGATAAACCATAGCAGCCTGGAAAAAGCCAAGATAAGATCAAGTTTCTACAGCTCCAGTTTCCATAACTCACTGAAGCTCTTGATAGCAACTAGGAAAATAATATGCAATTATAGCTTAGAGACATAAATGACTGAAGCCATGTTGCCCTCCATGTGGATAACCACGTTTAGAACCCTTGCCCCCCTCCTGCCCCTGCCCCCTTCTCCCCTGGTGTGGTGAGAGATGTTGTGGTCAGAAGCTTGGGTGGGGGGAGGGAGAAACAAGCAGGCTGGTCAAGGGTGGGGACCCAGGGTACCGATGTGGGCTTGACCCAGAAATGCCTCTGTCCTCTGGAGACCTGGTCTTCTGGTGTGCATGGTATGCATATGCAGGGCCTGTCTGCCAGCTGGAGACGGGGCCGTCATGAAGACCGCTGCTATCCTCTTCTGGGGGCTCCTGATGTCCAGGACACTGGGACACAGCAGAGTGACACCAAGACGGTGACAGAGGCCTGTGGGAGATGAGGGCACCAGGACTTCTGACCTGACACAAACTGGCCCACAGCCTGAAGCTCTCCCCTGACATGGTGACTGTAGGCAGGGTGTGTCTTCAGCCAAAATGGGGACAAAGGGCAGTCACATGGCAGGCAGGCAGGCAGGCCTGAGAGCAGAGGAGTGTGCATGGGCCCCTGCCTGGCTCTCCTGGAAAGGCTCTCTATTAATGGTCACAGTGCCTCATACCTGGGCATCAGTGCTTCCTTCTGCAACCTTCGCTGGCTCCACAGGGCACAGCACACTTGCCAGTCCTCCAGAACACTGGGAGTCACCAGCCATGAGCCTCGGGGCGAGACAGCATGACAAGGCATTTGGAGTTCAAGTATAGAGCACCTGGAAATCCTGGAAAGCTCCCAGGAGGAGACCACTGAGTGGCATGCCAGATAGTAAGAGGAGCTGTGGGTCCTGGCTCTTCACTTAAAAAGGAACTTGTTCTCTTCTGCTAAACTGCTTGCTACCTTCCTGATTAATTTTAACATAGGGTGTTGCTTCCTTCCTGGGTGTATACCTGGGCCTGCATCCCCCTATGCTAGGAATCTCATTGTGACTGAGATGACAGCCACATACCACCACACCCAGTGCTCACTTGAAATGGGTTCTTGTGAATATTTCTGCCCAGGCTGGCCTCCAACCGTGATCCTCACAATCTTGCCCTCCCACATCACTAAGATTACAGGCATGACCTGCAGTGTCCATCTGCATGGCTTTGCTGCCCTTGCTGTATTTTTACCATTAATATTCATTTTACCCTGCTTTCACCCAACTAGAAATTCTGGGCTCCCCATACTAACTTGCTAGGGAACAGCCTGAATCTCAGCCTTACCACCACACTTCTAAGACAAATATGGAGACAATCAAGGGAACAGGGAAGTTAAAGAGAGCTGCCCCCCTCCCCCGCAGAAAAATTCTCCCGTTTTCCTGGGTCCTTGGGATCTCTGCAAGCAATTCCCTACTGCAGCAATTCTGAGCTGAGCTCAGCCTCCTGCTCCAGACAGTAAAACAGAGCAGAGCCTCCCTATCCCAATTCTCATCCGACTCCGACTCCTCCTCCCTCCCTGCCTGACCATCTCACCCCTACTCACAGAGAACTGCTTCTCCCACAAAGGTGGCAAACTAAGAAGTAAAATATCTGAGATGCAGTCAAGGTGAGCCAAGGAGTCGGGAAACCTGCAGAAGGAAAGGATTATGGACAATTTGCTCCAGGAAAGTTAGAATGAACTTGTGACTTAGAAATTATGTAATTACTTAATCACAATCAAAAAAAAAAAAGAACTTCAGAGAAGGGAGGGAGGGAGGGGATGGTAGGGGGAAAACAATGGAGGGGCTAACAATGTTCAAGAGGAAGAGTACTCATTACCTCACTCATGTAACTGTAACCCTCTGTATAATATCTTTACAATAAAAAAAATAAAAAAAAGAAAGAAAACAAATTTGAAGAAACTCAAAAGTTCTTAGAATGGATTCCAAGTGCAATGGAAGAAAATCCTGCGCAGAATTGGACTCGCAGGTCCAGCTTCAAACCCAGGCAGCATCAAGCTTGCACCCAGTCCAGGCCACCTGCCAAGGCACTCCCTGGAGACTCACAATTCCCTTGAGACCCTTTCTGGGTGATGCTTCTCAAAGAGGAGGCCAGGACCACCCAGAGACTGGTTAAAATCTGGGTCTCAGTGATATCAAGGTGTTCTGAAGTTTGAGACCCAGAAACCAGGCCCATCATCATTCCTGAATGGTGACCGGGCCCCTCTAAATCACTCTTTTAAATGGCTACTGAAAATCCAAAGGAGACAGGAATGGCTAAGCTGACAATTGTTAAGGCTCTCAGAATAGTAATTCTTCAGTCACACTGTTACCAATTTGAAATGATGGAAGACCTGGTCAAAGCAGAGAGGTGATCCTATCACTGCCCCTAGAAAGAAACACCAGACTCCCCAGGGTCCTTCAACTGAGACCTTGGCCCATGGCCTGAGCCTCCCCTCCTGCCCAAGCCAACTTAGGGATGAAGTTCCCTCACAGAGCCCTCTACAGTCCTGAAAAGCCAAGGCCTGTCCCTCAGAAGCCAGTCACCCACATACATGCCCCTCTCCCCATGAAACCCACTTGCCCTCTTCCCAGACATCCTGAGAACACATTTCCTCCCGCTGCAGACCTTCCTCTCATCAATGCCTTTTCTATAAGGACCCCAGCCTTGAACTTTTATCAATAAGCAGAAGGGGGTGAGGGGCAGGCAGGTGCCAGTGGTTTAAGCCTGTAATCCTAGCTACTCAAGAGGCTGAGAATTGAGGA
>NW_012267450.1:1769371-1771464 GCF_000151885.1 Dipodomys ordii
TCATTTCAGCAAAACACATTCACTTTTCTCTTGCTTTCAGAGCCCCACTTGATTTTTTGGAAGCAAATTTTCATAAAATGGAGGCCAGGGAAACGGACACGCAGCAGCTGATACAAGGATGTAGACACAACTGACCACAGGCCAGCGCTGCCTTGAGTGCCTGCCTCCACCCAGCTTCAGAATGGGCATTGGGAGATTCAACTTCTGTGTTTGAATTTTTTTTTTCTTTTTTTAGTTGCACTGGGTCAAACCCTGCCTGCTGGGGCTGGGAAAGTGGCTCAGTGGTAGAATGCTTGCCTTGCATGCCTGAGGCCCTGGGTTTGATTCCTCAGCACCACATAAGCAAAAAGAAAAAAAAAAGCCGGAAGTGGCGCTGTGGCTTTCAAGTAGTAGAGTGCTAGCCTTGAGCTGAAGAGCTGAGGGACAGCGCCAAGGCCGAGAGTTCAAGCCCAATGACTGGACCCCAAAAAAAATAAATCCCTGCCTGCTAAATCCACAAGTAAGGCAGACTTACTGTGTCAGCCTCTGTCCACTGCAGATTTAACAATCCTGTCTCAGTACTGGTTGGAGCCTGGGACATTCAGCCATGCGGTCCACGTATTGTACTGTTGTTGGGAAGCAGACTCCAAGTGGACTGATGATCTGCACCTTTAGTCAGACAACTTGGGCAGGGCCTGGACTCTGAACAGATGGCCCATTTTTATGGACACATGAGTGTATAGGTAAGTTCATCCCAGATCTCCTCTGTAGGACCCACCCATATCAGTCTCCTGTTGAGAGGAAAAAAGAGAGCAAGTAGGGAAAGATGACTAGAGAAAGATCTGAGGATCACAGTTTGAAGCCAGCCTGGGCAGGAATGTCCATGAGACTCTTGTCTCCAATTAACACCAGAAAAGCTTGAAGTCAAGCTATAGCTCAAGTTGTAGTGTAATCACCCTAGCAAAAAAAGTTCAGGGACATACCTAGGCCCTGAGTTAAAGCCCCAGGATTAGCACCGAAAAGAAAACAAAAACAAAAAACAGCAAAAAAAAATGTGCTTAGTTCATTGTTGATGGATGGAGAGGTATTCAGATTTAAACAGGTCTTTACCCTTTCTGGGGATTCAGAATTTTAAAATGAGTAGTGGGACATTAACAGAATGTCACCATGAAACTCCTTAAGTGCACAACTGGCCTTTACATTTTTAATCAATGATGACAGGTATTGATCGCTCACAAACACTCATTCACAATCTATTAAGTAAAAACACTTATGGGGCTCCAAATAGGACCCATGTATTTAATAATACATTTAGGAAATAGCTTCAGAATTCTGCCCCAGCTCACAATCAGGTTCAATCATGAGTTTGTTCCTCTTTCCTGTGTTGGAAATAAGACTTCTCCTATCTGTCCCAGTTCTCAAAACTTGGGGAGAGAGAGAGAGACAGAGCAAGACAGAGACTGAGAGGAGACAGAGAGAGAGAGAGAAGAGATAGAGAGAGAGAGGAGACAGAGAGAGAGACTGAGAGGAGACAGAGAGAGAGAGAAAAAAACAGTTCCAGAGAGCTATTGCACCAGAGATAAGTCTATGCAGCAGGCACCTGCAATCCTTTGAACTAACAGGGAGGCAGAAAGTTCTGCTGCAAGCAAGCAAGCATTTCTTCACTGGTCATTCACTACTTCAACATGCAGAAAATGCCTTAAAGATAACTGCTAGCAGGGCATAAGGAGGCCCTAGAACTGACAAGATAAACATGGCATAAGCCCTTCTGGCACTTCCATTCTAAGGTGATAGATTTAAATGGAAACAACAATAAGGAATGTAATATTTCGAGAAGGAGAGAAGATTGCAGTAGATAGCTGCCCTCCATGGGCTCCACCTAAGGTGAGGCCTGACGTTCAGGTGAGTGAGGCAATGTGAGACTCAAGCAAGGAAAGGAAGTAGATTGGTGGTAGGGAGGATTCTCAGCAAACGCATGCCTTTGTAGGAAGTCTATAGAAATCGCAGTGTAGGTACTGGGAAGGTGGCTCAGCAGTAGAGCGCTTGCCTTGCATGCATGAGGCCCTGGGTTCGATTCCTCAGCACCACATAAGCAAAAAGAAAAAAGCCAGAAG
>NW_012267450.1:1771782-1776632 GCF_000151885.1 Dipodomys ordii
AACTTTTATCAATAAGCAGAAGGGGGTGAGGGGCAGGCAGGTGCCAGTGGTTTAAGCCTGTAATCCTAGCTACTCAAGAGGCTGAGAATTGAGGATCCTGGTTCAAATCCAGCCCAGGCAGGAAACTCTGTGAGACAATTAACCCCAGAAAAAGCCAGAAGTAGCACTTTGGCTCAAAGTGGTACAGCACTAACCTTGAGCAAAAACTCAAGGACAGCACCCTGGCAGAAAAGACGAACTAGAAATGTGTATACTGGAAACTGTGTGTAAATGTTAGTTCCACAGAGATTTACATACAGGGCTCAGATAAATGGCTTTTCAGGACCATAGCTGTGGGAGGGAGACAGAAATCCACCTATTCCACTCTCCAAATATACACCAGGACAACACCTCCCATTTCCATATCTCTTTCTCTCTGTGGCATCTTAGAATCTGCAATGAAGCTTTTTCTTTTCCCCAACCATTCCACCATAAAAGCCATTACTAAGGAACAAGTGCATGGGGACATGAACTGCTGCACCAGGAGCTGCTGAGCCTGTAAGAAAAGAAGAGTGGAAGGTGGAAAAGTAGCCCAGCCAAATACCAATAATCAGAAATAATGACCAGAAAGGGAATGGAGGTCAGCCTCTAGCAGAGGACCTTTTTGCAAAGTACAAGTTGGTATAATTCGTTAACCTGGGACAATCGAGCTAGACAAGGTCCATACACTTAGAGCCATAGTCATCCTCCTTTTATTTCTCTATTTTTTATGCTGAGAGTGATTTCTAATCTGGCTGATAATTTGATGAACTAGCTCAAATGAGGGAAGAAAGACTAACACCTTATCGTCACCCAGAGTCAATTTCAATAATCTCCTACCTACTGGAAAGTTCCAACTGCTTCAAAGTGTAATGGTACACCAGGCTCGGGTGGCTTATGCCTATAATCCTAGCTACACTAGAGGCTGAGATCCTTAGATCTCAGTTCCAAACAGGACAGGCAGAAAAGACTGCAAGACTCTTATCTCCAATTTACTAGCAAAAAGATGAACATGGAGGTTTTGCTCAAATGACATTGCACCAGCCTTAGTAAAAACTAAGCAAGAGCATAATGCTCTGAGTTCAAGCTGAGTATTGGCAAGTACAGGTGTGTGTGTGTGCATGTGCGTTCACACACACACTCACGTACAGAGCGATATAACACCTGAGAACAAGGGAGAGTATCTTACCAACATCCATTCTCTCCCTCCAAAGTAAAACTACAATAAAACAGCAGAATCTCAGGTTGTTTCAAGTAGAAGTAGAGGTAGGCCTCAGTTTACCAAGGCTTTTACCAGAATACAAACCAACTGGTAACAGAATGCATTACTCCAGTTCTTTTAATTTAGGAATGACTGTAATTCATCCTTGCCTATATGTCAGCAGGAAACTTCTGCATTCTTCAAGGAATTACGTAGCAAAAATAATGAGTTGAGATTTTAGGAGGATTGATGAAATAACCAATGTGGATCTTTAAGTGATTCTAGCACCATATCTGAATTAAGAACCTGAGTAGAAATTATAAAATGATTAACAATAACATCAACAGAACTGGCCAATCTGATGCATTTGGGGCACTCCATTGGATTACATTTATCCACCTCAGCACCATGAGGTACACAGCTCAGACCACCTCTGTCTGAGAAAAGTAATAGCTTAGGTGGAGGGAGATAACTGAATTACCCCAATCATCCAGCTGGTATACTCAGAAACAAACTTGAACCCTTATTTAGCTTTGACTTCAAAGACTCCTTTTCCTATTCCCCAAATCCAATCAATCAGCAAATCCTTTAGTGTTCTTATCCATACTTGGTTGTGAACATCAGGAGCAAATGTCTGCCTCTCCTGACCCATCCAGCATCAGCACATGGGGTGTCAGACGGGCAGCCCGGGAGGGCTGAACTGATTTCAAATCGCATTTGCACAGCAAGCACACTGCTGGATTGATTCATTGACTGACTGATCTAGCAGAGACCATGCTGTTTACCTGGGTAGGCCTAGAAGACAAATTCACAGTTCACATTGGTCCGGATCTCTTCCTGCTGGCTATATTATCCAATCTATCATCCTCCACTTTGGGAGAGAAGAATTCTCAGGGAACTCAGGTCACCTCTTTCCCTCCCCTAAGATCCATTAGCTTTGTTTCCCACTCAATTCAAATGCCCAGCTCCCAGCAGAGCTGGCAGGGGCCCTTCCAGACTGCCTTACACTACTTGTAGAATTCCATGGGCATGTCATCTTCCTTAATACTCAGAGCAGTTGTGAACTCCTTCCTCTAAAAACAAAGACTATAAACATACATTTAATATATTTAATTATTGTTGTCTTTTAATAGGTCTTCCTCTAATTCAGCACTCAATCCTATGCTACACATGAGTCCTTTGACCCCAGAATATACAATGTAATCAGAACAACTATCACATGGCTGACTGGTTCGATAAATACATGATGAATAGATGGTGCATGATGCATGACCAATGGATGGTAGATAGATGATGAAGAGATGATAGATGATGGATTGATAGGGTATTATATAGCTCAATTAATATTTATATGAATTATAAGTACATAACTCCCTCAGCCAGACCCAGAGGTAGCAAAATAAAGGATGCAATAACAGACCAAGAGTAGTATGTGTTTTCACTCTCCAAGGAAATCACCTCCTGGCCCCTCTCTTGTCTGAGATTCTAAGGGAGGAGTGGGCAAGTCAGTAGAGAGTCTGAAAGAAGAGTGGCCACCAACAGACAAGGGTCAGGCTTCTCATCTGCTCCACATGCTCCAGTCTTCTCTGGGTCTCTTTTCCTGGTGAGCCTCTCCCTAAACAGGCATCTCTGCAGTCAACAGACATTTAAGGAGCACCCTCTAAGGGTGCTCCATAAGCTAAGGACGGAATCCATCCAGTGTGTAAAGATTTTAAGGTGTTTTCCTCTAGAAACCTGCCCTGCTGGAGGAAGGCCCTTTGGCAATAAGCCAGGAAGCTTCTGAAATCAAAGGCTCCTGACCCTCCTGGCCAGCTTTAAGGGGCCCCTGGACAGACAGGATCAGTGGGAGGGGAGACGCCCTCAGCCACACTTGCACTGGCCTCACGCTCCCACGCGCGGCTCCCCACTTTCCCGGCCCCATGCTCAGCCTGGGACAGGAGGCATTACTCCCTCAGCCCTGGAAACCATCCCAGGGCCACCGGGGCCATGCCCTTGGCTAAGGCTCGAGTCCCCTGGCATTACTGCCTCCTCCTGCGGGGTGCGCATAGCGGGTCCACACCTCCCGCCCGCACCCCAGCGGGGCCCCGTCGCATCCCCAGGAGCGGGAGTTTGCGGGGATCGCAGCTGTCCACGGCGCCCCCGGCGCCCCCACGGCCTCATCCACCGCGGACGCCCGGTACGCGCTCCCGGGGCGCTTCTCGGCTACACAACCACGAGCGCGGCCCAGGCCCCCGCCAGCCGCGTCCCAGAGCAGCTGCCCGGAGCTGCGGACTCTGCCGTCCCGACGCCCCGCGAGCCGGTTCCGGTGCACACGTCTCGCTGGGGTCTCCGGCCCTGAGGCGTCCCGGGATACCGCACCGGCCCGGGCGCCCTCTCCGCTGATCACCCGGCCCCTGCCCGGCTCCGACCCCCTCCCCGTCCGTCCTGGAGCCCCCTGCCCGCCATCCCCACCGCCACACGCCGGTCCCCTCCCGCGCACCCCGGAGCCCTCCACGCCGACACCCGGTCCAGGCCCCCTCCCCGCCGGCCCCGGGAGCCCTCTCCCCTGTCCGCCGGCCCCGGGAGCCTTCTCCCCTGTCCGCCGGCCCGAGGTCAGCGACCCCGCGCGGCGAGTATCAGAAACCCAAAAACCTGCCCTGGGTCTCCCGACAGCGGCGGCGGCGGCGGCGGCAGTGGGGTTTCCCGGCAGCGGGAGCCACGACGACCCCTTCCCCCGCAGTGCACTGAGGCCCCGCGGCTCTGAGGCCAGGACCGGCGGGTGGCCAATCGCTGCTCCCCGCCGGCCCTCCAGCTCGGCTCGCAGGACGCGCGAACTCACTCTTCGGGTCGGGCGGCGCCACGGCTCTCACCAACTCTTCCTCCCACCGGCCGGCCGCGAGCTCTGTCTGCACCTGCGCAGAGCACCGCGGGCTCCCCCGTGAACTCCCGCCAACCGCCGGCCCCGCCCGCGCCCAGACTGCGCTCACGCACCGAGGGCGCAGGGAGAAGGCCGGCCACCGGCCACCTCCGCCCCCCGGAGCCGCCTGGGCCGCCAGCAGAGCCTGCAGCTCTGCACAGGCTTCCGTTCATCCTCGCACTCGGAGACGACTGCGGGGCTTCACTCAGCTCCTCCCCTTCTGCAGGGCAGAAACAACACAGAGCAGGTTGTCCTGCGTGTGCTCAGTCACTGGAACGACCAGCATGTCTCTCCAGCAGCGGCCTCCTGAAGTTTGCAACTTGCATAGAAAACCATGTGTCCCCCCACCTGCCCGGAACTGGATTTAGGGTAAATTCTTTCATCCAAACAACCTATTTTCAAAGCAGTGACGCCCAGCCTAGCTGGCAGAGAGGAGTGACAGCTGCTGGAACATTCAGGAGAAACACCTGTGCTGTGCAAATGCGGAAATCGCTGCTTCTCTGGAAAGGGCCCAGGTGCTGGCTAGGCATTCGCTGCTAATGGTGAAGGTGGTAAGGAAGCACAGCCTTGAGGGATCAGAGTCTAGGGGAGAAGGCAAAGCTCTCTGCCTTTCTCCCTCTCCCTCTCTTTCTCTTTCATGCACGCTCCTGCACATACACACATACACACGATTTAAATTTTAACCCTGTTTGCTAGCCACTATTGAATACTTGAAATGAGCAGCGTCCTGAAAAG
>NW_012267450.1:1780704-1796896 GCF_000151885.1 Dipodomys ordii
CCCCCCCCCCGAAAAAAGAAAGAAATTGCAGTGTAGGAGGCACCTTGAAAGTCAATGTGGCAGAGCACTGATGGTTCATGCCTATAATCCTACACTATGCAGGAGGCTGAGATCTAAGAATCACAGTTCAAAGCTAGCCCAGGCAGGAAAGTCCATAAGACTCTCATCTCCAGTTAATCACCTAAAAACTGGAAGTGGAGCTGTAGCTCAAAGTGGTAGAATGCTAGCTTTGAGTAAAATGGCTCAGGGACAGAGCCTAGGCTCTGAATTCAAGACACACAAATGGGAAAAAAGTCAATGTGGCTGAAGTATGAGAATACCAACACAAGATAAATAAGAGGGGCATTCAAAACCCCAGATTTGGAAGCCCTGGAGAGTCATCTCACAGAATCTGAGCACATTAGTAGAAAGGCACTGTAGGTTTTCCCGCTTGTTCTGGGCCTCCACTGAAATGTTCTACACTAGGGATTCTGCTGGTCAGTTTTGTTGCTAAGGCTGACTATACTATTGGGCAGAGAATGGATTAAGGCAGAGACAAAAATGCATGTGGGAAGAACAGTGCTTTATTCAGCCTGGGTCTGCCCTAGCATCAGCCCATAGACTGGGTGGCTTAACCAACATAAATCTGTAATTCACTGAAAGTTATTGTAGTAAAGTGAGTCTGGAAATAATGAAAAGGTGTCCTGCCTCAACTGAAGGAAGGGCTGGGACAATAAGAAAAATTCAAGTGTGGTCCAGGAGATAGCCATGTGGGATGGAGACATGCACAAATGAGCAAGTTTTTCTCTTTCTGTGTTGGTCAAAGAAATACTGAACTTGGTCTGCTTTCTTAGCACCTGGAGGCCAACATAGTTACACCTACATCTTCCCCAAGTCAGTGACCTGCACAGGAAATGAAAAGGATGACACCATTCTTGTTAGACTCCTGGTCCTCTCTGTGGCACCATTATCCTGAATCCATCTCCAACATATTCCCATTATCTGCCTCCAAACAGAAAATTATTCAGTGTACTATCTCCACCCCTTCTCTCTAGTTCTTCCACTCTGCTTTTGAACAGAATGTGTTTTTATCCAGCTCTATAACCATTGTCACCTGTTCAAGGGCCAGTGGCCAAGAAAATTGCCCTAATTATCTGATGTTAAGGGTAACATTGATCCAGATGCACTGTACTAATAAACCCATATGCTAAATTGAAACTCTCTTGGATAACTACTTATAAGTAGTAATAGGGGCTGGAAAGGTGGTTTAGTGGTTAAGCGCTTGCCTTGCATGCATGAGGCTCTATGTTCAATTCCTCAACACCAGATAAGCAGAAAAAGGCAGAAGGGAGGCTGTGGTTCAAGTGGTAGAACCCTAGCCTTGAGCTAAAGAGCTGAGGGACAGCACCCAGGCCAGATTTCAGGCCCCAGAACGGGGACACACACACACACACACACACACACACACACACACACACTAAGCTGTACTTTAGTAGAAAATGAAGAACACAACTGTCAAGGAAATGCAGTTATTACTTTCCTAAAAAGAACCATTTTATAAGAGTATAGTTCAACAAAACTTTATTATTCTTAACGAAGTAAGGTTAAAAGAGGGAGAAAAAGCAAGGAAGCAAGAAATGAAGAAAAGGAAGGAAGGAAAGAAGGAAGGAAGGAAAGAAGGAAGGAAGGAAGGAAAGAAGGAAGGGAGGAAGGAAAGAAGGAAGGGAGGGAAGAAAGGGAAGGAAGGAAAGTTATATGGAAAAAAAGTCTGCACTCTTTGAATATAAATTGGACAGAGCCCATATTGAAACTTTTGCTCCATCTGAATGTTGCTCCTAAGACTTCTCTAGCTTCTCCAATTTAATGATACTAGTTTATTCAAGGGGTATTCACAATTCAGCTAAGGTTTAGGATTCAACTAAGGTTCACTCCTGCTATGATACATAAAACCTCCCAAATCTCTCAAGGTATTTTCCTCAGGACACATGAAGTCTTCTCCTAGTCCTCAGGGAAGATGAATGTCTGCAACCAGTCATAAAATCTTTTTTTTTTATTGTTGTTTCAGTCCTAAGGCTTAAACTCAGGGTCTGGGTGCTGTCCCTGAGCTTTTTAGCTTAAGACTGGTGCTCTACTACTTGAGCCACAGTTCCATTTCCAGGATTTTTGGTGGTTAATTGGAAATAAAAGTCAAACAGGCTTTCCTGCCTAGGCTGACCTGGAACTGTAATTCTGAGATCTCAGCCTGCTGAGTAGTTAGGATTACAAGCATGAGCCACTGATGTTCAGCTAACCAGTCATAAAATCCTGAAGGACACTTAAAAACTCACTCATTTTAAGTTTTAGGCTTTTTTAACGCAATTCAGCAATTTATAACTTAAGTGAATCAGACAAAATGATCTCACTACAATGCCTTAATAAATAATGCTGGGCACCAGTGACTCAGGTCTGTAATCCTGGCTACTCAGGAGGCTGAGATGTGAGGATTGCAATTGGAAGTTATCCCAGGCAAGAAAGTCCATGAGACTCTTATTGCCAATAAACTACTCAGAAAGAGCTGGAAATAGCACTGTGGCTCAAGTGGTAGAGCAATAGCCTTGAGCAAAAGAAGCTCATGGACAACACCCAGGCCTTGAATTCAAGCCCCAGGGCCAGCAAAAAAATTAAAAAGAGCTGGGAATGGGTGGCTCAAGCCTGTAATCCTAGCTACTCAGGAGGCTGAGATCTGAGGATCACAGTTCAAAGCCAGCTCAGGCAGGAAAGTCCATGAGACTCTTATCTCCAATAAACCACTAAAAAACCAGAAGTGACTCTGTGGCTCAAGCAATACAGAGCTCACCTTGAGCTGAAGAGCACAGGGACAGCGCCCAAGTCCAGAGTTCAAGCCCCATGACCGAAAAAAAAAAAAAAGAAAAAGAAAAAAGCATCTTTTTAGAAGGTTGAAAACCTATTCTTTGAACAATAGATCAATATTTCAACTTTTTCCTCAAATTATCCAAAAATAAAAATGACTCCCATTTTGGCAGTTATTGGTTTCCCTGAAACAGGAAGTCTCTTTCAAAAATATTTCTTTCACAGTAATTCAATAGTTTTCAGTATAAACCATCTCTTTTATCCACATTGTCAAAGTTTAGAAAGAATGCACCTATTTGTCATTTCAGAGAAAGTTCTCTTGCATAAATTGTATCTTGGGCTCAGGCCCAAACAGGCCTCTGAAACAGCTGCATTTCGCAGGTAGCTCTCAGAACACACTCCTACCCAGCTCTGCTTTAATAATCTGGCAGAAAGCACGCCTAACAACTACCGCATTGTCCAATTAGAGTGTGAGATCTTCTCTGTCCCTCTCCTATTAGAAAAGCTTCCTCACCTAGTTCTTGAGTTAATGTAATATTGGTGTCTCTTTTTCATGTCGTTGTTTTCTTGAAATTCCTGAGCATTTAGAATCCCATGCTCCCTTTTGAAATTGATAATTTAGATTAAAACTATGTTGGCCACAATCCTATTTTTATTATTCAAAAGAGAATTCTATTTCACTTGCTTGTGAATGGAAGTCTTTACTAGGAACAGGTTGTTTTTGAGAGGAGTCAAGTGAGCCTAGGCAGAGTACACAGAGGCCCCATGAGCAGAGGATTCTCCATTCTTCTTCCAGACCAAATGTTTGTCTGTGAGTCTCTGCACAGGGCCTGCTTTGAATGACCTCATACTCTTGCCTTCACTCAGGAGTGGGGAATCTTTCTTCTGCTAAGAACTATTTGGATATCATTACATCACTGACAAGCTATGCAAAATTATCAGTATGTACAGAAAGGGCACAAACCCAGCAAGAAGCAAACGTGGCCACCTCATCCTAGACCAAGTGATTGTGAGGGCCTATATGACCCAGCGACTAGAGTTTCCCAAGCCTGACTGGGGAAGTGATGAGCTGGAGTCTGCTGTTATTCTATCTTTAACTCCTTTCCATTTCCCTACAAGTCTTCAAGGAAGAAAGATTCCCACATGAGATAGCTTTTCTCCAACTTGTATGTGTGCTGTGTTCCCGAAGCTCTTATGCCTCCAGGTTTGCAGCACTTCCAGATTTCTGCTCCAATGACTAGCTTTTCAGAATTATCTGATATAGTTTGAAGACTTCTGAGACAAAAGAGAAAATATGTAAATTCTGTATCTTCATACCTAGAAATTTCAAGTACCTGCTTAGTCTTTTCTAACTTTTTATTTATAAATGTGTTTGTTTGTGTGGTACTTTGCACAATAACTGACTCACCCCTGAGGACTTTATATCTCTCCCTTTTCTTCTTGTCCCTTGAGAACAAGTCATCTTAATTCATCTCTGTGAATCCATCACCCTCCTTCCTTTGGTCTTGGCTACCACAGTATGTAGGGGCTAATGAAATCTAACCTGAGACTCAGTGTATCTCTGTTAAATAAACAAAAAAATTGCTTAGATTTACTCATGGGGGGTGGAGGGGTGGGGGGCGGGCGGTGTCCTGGGCTTGAACTCAGAGCCTAGGCATTGTCCCTTAGCATTTGCACTCAAGTTAGTACTTTAAACCACTTGGAGCCACAGCTCCACCACTAATTTTCTGGTGGTTAATTGGAGATGAGAGTCTCATGAACACTATAGCCCTGGGTGGATTTGAACCATGATCCTCCTATCTCAGCCTCCTGAGTAGCTATGATTACAGGCATGAGCCACCAGCACCTGACATAAAGCAAGGAGAGCTTGAATCCATCAGCATGTTCCCTATCTACTACCACATGTACCATGTCTCAGTGGCTCTAAGCAGCTCCTGCCACAAGCTGGCAGACACACAAAAGCTGTCACTCCACTCTGAACAGAATCAGTCTCCTGGGAATCATGGGAGGTTCAACTTGGAAGAACACTGTGTAGCCAACAGATGATAAACCAGACACCAGTACCACAGCCATCTCCATGGCTGTTGTACCAAACAGGTGAGCTACTGTGCCCTCTCTCCAAGAGCCAACCCTGAGCAAAGCTCCCACACAGACCACACTCATCTAGTCCCACTGTTTGGTCTCTGCCTGCATAAAGCCCTCAGGATGACATGCGCTCCTTGTCTGACCAGTGAATTCAGTCAGAAGTCTTTCTCAGTGGTCGTATTGGTGAACATTTGCCTAGCTTACACAAAAATATCCCTGCCTACCTTGCCAGTTCTTCAAGACCTGCCACATCCTGCATAATCTATGCCTAGCTTTCTGTTGACTCACTGGGAAATTTGCCTTTCTCCTGAGGGAAAGAGAAGGCCTGAAAGAAATTTTGGTCTATGAGGAGCAAACTGGTTCTATTCCCTGTATTCCACAAACCTAAAAAGTGAATTCCTACAATCAACAGGAAAGTATTTGGATTTAAAATATTGGATCAAAATTACTTAAGGGCTTCAGTAAATTTTCATAACTTACACATGCCATAGCTAATCCTTAAACCTTCTGTTTCCAAATCTGCATTTTCAGCTTCAAAAGAGCTGGTTTTGCAGGACTAGCACATTAGTGGCCAGGCTTCTATCTAAGCAGTAGTTCCCCAGTCACACTTGTCCTTGCTGTTATCCACAGGAAGATCACCTTACAGCACACAAGTCTTTGTTCTTCCTTTTATATTATTTTGTGTGTGTGTGTGTGTGTGTTTACTTGGGCTTAAAATCAGGGCCTGTACTCACTCAGTTTTTTCACTCAAGCCTGATACTCTACTACTTGAACCATACCTCCACTGACAGCTTTTGGCTGATTAATTGGAGGTAAGGAATCTCATGGACTTTCTTCTCAGGCTGGCTTCCAACTTCAATCTTCAGATCTCAGCCTCTTCAATAGGCACGAGATATCATTTCCTGGTTGAAAAATTTTATTTGTTACAGGTTGCATATTTATGTGAATCTACCAGCAGTGTACCATGTAAGAATCATCATTTTCAAGGATTTAGCTTTCTTTTAAAGCACTTGCTCTCTTTCTCAGCTCTATCATCAATCAGATTTACCAGACTTTAAAACATAGGCATTCCTCAGCACCACATAAGCAGAAAAAACAGAAGTGGCACTGTGGCTCAAGTGGTAAAGGGGTAGCCTTGAGCTGAAGAGCTGAGGGACAGCACCCAGGCCCAGAGTTCAGCCCCCAAGACCAGATTAAAAAAAAAGGCATTTCTAAACACCACACCTCTCATTATCATGATTTTGAGCCAAGACAGTGACATTTTATTATTTCCCTTCCTGGGGAATATTACTGGGACAAACTTGATGATGTGAACACCAGAAAAGCTCTACAAATTAAAAAAAAAAAGTAAGTCACATATCACTTATAACGATTGTATTCCATACAATGGATTGGATTGTAACAAATGCTACTTGTTTAATAATGAGAAATTGGATCTAATTGTTAGCTCACATCAACTTGCTTGATTTTTTGTGCCTTAGGTCTGTGATTACAATAAAGATGAATTTTGTGTCCTTTCATTCTTTCTTTCCAGCCTCTCTTCATCTTTCCTTCCTCTTTTGTTCCATTCTTCTACCCTTCCTTTCCTTCTTTCCTCCTTCCTTCTTTGCTTTCTTTCTGTTTCTTTCCATTCCCTCCCCCATTCCTTTTTCTCCTTTTTCTCGTTTCCTCTCTTTCCCTTCCCTTCCTTCGATTCTTCCTTCCTTTGTTCCTTCCTTCCTTGTTTCATCTTTCTGTCTGAACTGGAATTTCAACTGAAGAGCCTTGTGCCTACATTGCTTCTTCTTCATCCTCTTTCAACCTAAAATTCTTTATATTGATTTTGTTATGCTGTATGTCATATTATTTCCTTTGTTATTTTACATTATCTGGATCTTTTCTCTCCTCCTCTTCTTTCTCACCCTACTTTCTACCTACTTTATTCCTGTCCATCCTCCTTTTGTTCTCCTTTGCCTAGTTTTATTCTCAAGCATTATTTTTTCCAATTATTTTCATTCCTATTCTTCATAACTAAAATGTTATTTCATGGAATATCTTACATCCTAGAATATCATCTTTCATCTACTCTCTTTGGAATTGTGGTATGATTACTTTTACTTGGGGGTTGCTTTTTTAAATTTCCATTGCTGCTTTGTCTATCAGCTATGGAACTGCAAGGCCGGTTCATTGCCTTGAGCATGTGAGTTGAGAGTTTTGATTTACCACCTCTGTCTGTGCTAGACACACTACCCTGCCATCTTGCCACAACCTAGTTCTTCCTCTAAAGCCATGGCAAATTCTACAACAGAAAGAAAAGAGGCTGGGAGACAATAAGACACAGTGGGGAGTCAAGTCAAGCAGGAACATGTTTATTAACACAGAGCAAGCAGATTTTATAGCAAAAAGGAGAGGCGAGGAAAAGGAACCAATCATTGTCAAAGTCACACCCTGTCATGCACCTAAGGTTCCAGGGGCCTGCTATGCACTGAACTTAAAGCAAATCGGGCTCCTCTCACTCAACTCCCTCTCAGCACCATATTTGCTGCCGATGTGCTCCACAGATTCTGGCTTTTTTGTTTTAATGGCAGACCCACCTCCCAGTTAGTTATCCTTTTTCCTCCATCTTAAAGGTCATTTTAACAGGATTACATTGGTAAGAATAGCATTGGCCACGCAAGGGGTTCGAGGCAAGTCTGGGATGGGAGAGAGAGAGAGAGAGAAAGGCAGAGAGATCACTGGCAAGCAATTGGTTTAGTGAGAGAATCACCCCTCCCTTCGTGCAAGCACAGAGTCACAGTGGTTTCAGGAGGCTGGCAAGGCTGGATTGGATGGACAGAAAAAGGACAAGACACCAGCCTCACGCTCGTGCTTTCCCACACTGGAGACCTCCCATTCCATGTGCCGTCGAAGGGAGTCCTGTCCTCCCTCGTTTTCCTTGCTGGGTTGGGGCCCTGGTGGGATCTAGAGACCTGCTGTGCAGGTCTTGATGAGAGGTTGGGCTGAAGGGTCCAATTAGATGTTAGGGCGGGGGTTCGGTTGGGCTTTAGTTTTGGCTGTGAATTGGGGTCAGCATTGGCCTTAGGCTTGGGTTAGGTGAGGTTTAGGGAAGAGGTAGGGGACAGGGGTCAGGTGTGATTTCATTATGGAAGATGGGGTTAGGGTGAGACTTGGGATAGGTTTGAGCTTAGGTGTAGACCTACTCCATGGGGTTGAGGGTTTGGGTGAGGGTTACTGGTGGGGTGAGGAATGGGCCTGTCCTGAGGACAGTTGTGGACCAGGTTTCTGGGTTAGGTGGTTCTGCACCAGCACTAGAGAGGTGACTTCCATGATGCTCTGCAAAGCCCAGGCTTCTGCTCAGTGCATGGCCGGTGAGGGCAAAGCGAGGTGAGGGAGGGAGGCAAGCGCAGTGAGATGCAAAGCATTGGGAAGCAGCCAAATGCACAGCCGTGCACGGAGAGATGGAAGCGGTCCCTCAGTAGCCTGGGGGCCGGAGAAGACAGGTGGGGAGCCCTGCAAGTGCACTTGCCTTGAGCGCTTGAATGTGCAAGGGTGACACAGGCAAGGTGCAGGGTAGGATGGCAGGGCAGTGAGTCGCTGGGCAATCGGCCCGGTCTCCTTGTGAGCATTAGTGCGTGTGTGGGGAAGGTTGGGTGGAAGGAAGGGGGGAGAGAGCACTTGGCGGCGAGAGCAGCAGGTTTGGCTTGCTGGCAGAGGCTGCGGTCCTTGCGTTGGTGCGAGCGTGCTCCGATGCAGTTGTGCAAGCAAGCAGGCACAGAGGGTGTGTGTGAGGCGAGAGCCGCAGGCAGAGGCAGAGGCAGAGGCAGAGGCTGGTGAGAGTGTGGAGAGCTGAGGCTACAGAGGCAGCCAGCAGCATTTGGGGCTGCGCGCAGCGGCAGCAGGCGTCTATGGCCATGCCACCTTGAACGTGCCCGATCTCGGAAGCTAAGCAGGATCGGGCTTGGTTAGTATTTGGATGGGAGACCGCCTGGGAATACCGGGTGCAGTAGGCTTTTGCCACCACCCAGCTTCTTCACAACCCCAGCCCACACCGCACCGCTCAGCCTGCCTTCTCCACACTTTCTCCACACATGCTCACACACCTTCCTGGCATGCTGACTCCCTCACAGTCACAATCACCTGCTCCACACACACTCCACCCCTAGCTCCACCGGTGCTCACAGCCCTGCCTAGGGAGCCCCTGCCGACCCCACACACTCTGACCACACCGCAGGCCCGTGCCACACCCTGCACTTCCGCACGGTGGCGCACTCACACCCACCCCACACACCCCCACTGCTCTCCCATAGCTCACTGGTTTCTCACTTCTGTCTGCAATCACAACTAGCCTGTGGCCAGCAGCTCCCCACCCGGACCCGGACCCGCCCATCACTCAGCCACTCCACCCGCCCCTCTACTGCGTGGCACGACTTCCTGTGGGTACCTGAGGGGCTTCTTTGGGGCTTTGCCCAACCTTCTGTATGTGTGATGCCTACTCCTTGAATAGATAAATTGCAGTCACTGAAATGAGGCTTTGCTCAACTGTTCTTTCATCGAAGACAGCCCACCTTAGCCTGCTTCTGCACAACCCCAGCCTGCACGGGTCACCCTCCGTTCTCCACACATGCTCACACACCTTCTGGCATGCTGAGTCCCTCAGAGTGACAATCACCTGCTCCACACACACTCAACCTTTATCTCCATTATGGTCAAAGACCTGTCAAGTGAGTCCTTTGTGTTCACTGATGGTAGGTGGGGAACCTTGCAAATCCACTTTTGTTTAGTGAAAATATTTTTAACCCTCAGGCAACACGTGTTTTAAGATGGAGGAGGATTTGTCAGAAAATCACAGAGCCCTGGGCACTTCTGCTCAAGGCTAGTTTGTTGAGTTCCCAACTTAAATCATGTATATATATATGTATCTATACACACAGACACACATATATTTTTTTTGGTTGGATAAGCAGAAGCCATGGGTAGGCTTCCTGTTTCTGGGTGACACAGTGCTAGCTTGACCTGTGTATCTATGTCAGATCTGGATAGTGCAGCCATTATCCACCAACCGGCTTTTTTTTTTTTTCCAGGTAAGGGGTAGGTTCATACAGTAGACCTCTTCAGACTAGGCAAGGTTGGCACTCTATGTGGCTGGGAAAGGCCTGGGAATGAGAGAGAGCTGGGAAAGAGAGGAAAGAGTGAGGAAAGAGCTAGAAAAGAGCAGAGAGAGCACAGAGAGGGGGCATCTGGGCCTGGGCTAGGCCTCATCTAGGGTACCAGTGGAGAAAGGTGTGGCCACATCAAATTCATATGTGACCTCTTCCAGGTGTGCCAGTTGCCTAGGTAAGGCAGGTACTGGGTGGAGACTTTGCTGTGAGGAGGGTGAAGTCTGCTAGCCATCCAGGAGAGGACCTTACATTCCAGCCTTTTAATAATCATGAAATAGGGCGTGGATTCCCTCTGGCTACTTCCTGCTGACAAGGGGTGTCGACAATAGGGGTAAAAGGCTGGAATTTGGTCCCCTCCCAGAGAAAGCAGTGAGCAGCAGCTGTCCGTTGGTGGCGTGAGTCCTTAGATGAAGTCTGGAGAAGTCTCATGAGCACTGAGGGGCTGGAAAAAAAATACTAGAGAGCAAATAAATGGCAAAAGGACTTGGGGCTGAAAATGTTGGTAGAAATGTCCTTTGCTACTTCTGACATCTGGTGACTAGGTAGAGGAGAAGTCAGGTAACAAAGGCAAGAATATAAATTCTTGTCCAGTTAATAGGTAGACAGGTATGGACACTAGATGGGCAGGCTTCTTACTTCTACTAATCTCCCGGCTCTGGTTAATTTTGAAAGGGCAGGCACAAAGTGGCTGATGTGACATCATCGCCTCTTACTCCTCTCCATGTTCCCTTGTTCCCCAGACTGGCTGACTCTAGGTGCTCATTGCTGGGATGGCTTGTCCCTCCCAGTTGGTATTCAAGGAGGTTTGAACTCAAGGCCTAGGCAATGTCCCTGAGCACTTCTGCTCAAGGTTAGCACTGAACCACTTTGAGTTATATAGTACCACTTGCAGTTCAGTCTTGAGCCATGCTTCCAGCCTGGCTCTTTGCAGGTTAGTTGGGAGATGGAGTCTTAGGGATTTTTCGGCCTGGGCTGGCTTTGAACTGCAATCTTTGCCACAAAAGCCCTTTATTATTTCCAATTAAAGCAACAAGGAGATCAAATAGAATAAGTAGAGCTTACCTAGTCCTTATCAAGAATTGCCAACAAGTATTCTGAAATGACAAAACTCATTAGATGTAATGAGAATTATAGCACAGATATGCCCAGTATTTTAGAACCATGTAGGCAAAACTCAAAATCTAAAATTTTGACAACAATGTTTAGACATCTTTGCTAACAAAGCACATCACATGGTTGGGCCTCAGTTGCCAGGGCCTGTGAAAAGAGCAACTTGTTAGCAAGGCACCTTAGAATAGCTAGATGGAGTAGTAAGCTTGGTGGAAGGTTAAGGGTCAGATGGGACCAAACCCTTAACCCACCATGTGGCCAAGATGGAGAATTCAAGATGGCGAACTTCTGAAAAATGCAAAGAAACCCTGAACAAATAGATCAAGCCTACATTGGCTAGCCTTTGAGAGGGAACCTAGAAGGGGGTCTCCAGGACCCAGCCTGCATAGCACCCTTCAGGGCACAAGCCAAAATGTAGAAAAGAGAAAGGGAGAGATAGGGAAAGTTGGACATGAATGGCAGATAGGGCAAAGAGAGCCCGAAAGTAAACAGACTTCTGATCATTTACCATTGCAGTGGCAAAAACTGTGTACATCTGAGAATGGCATAAAAATGAGGCACTCTGGCTTTCCAGGGAGCACAGGAGGCATTTCAAAGGGTTTTCACGGCTCTGGCGTGACTCGCAGCACCCCATTAAATGAGTAGGAGAGTCAGTCTGGTGAATGAAGGAGAGCACTGACCAGGCAGAAGCGGCATACCAACTTCCCCCAGAGCCCTCTAGAGAGAAATGGCCAAGCCCCCAAAACCAAGCATCCTCTGCTTCAGAGGTGACTGGCCTTTCAGCTAAAGGCCGTAGGAGCTTTCTGGCGTGGCGCCACACCTGAACAGAGACTGAGCAACAGAGAGCCGTAGAGAATAGTTTCACTCACCAGAGTAGAGAAGTGGTGTGGACGTGGATGTGAAGGCAGCAATGGTATCGATGTGCTGTGTCCACAGCAGACAGATGGGTTCGCAAAAGGCCGTCAGAACTGTGGTTATTCCTCAGAGCAAAAAGGGAAAAACAAACAGAAAAAGAAAAAAAAGGGAAAAAAACCCAGAGAGGAATCCCACCTATCCTGACTTTAATCCCTTTATGCGAGTCACGGCACCATTTATGTTAGGTTTTTAAAAAGAGGTAGCCGAGTAAGAACAGCAGCACGCACGTGGTATTCAGGTAAGGGGTAGGTTTATTCAGTAGACTTGCTGGGACCAGGCAAGGTTGGCACTCCACATGGCTGGGAAAGGCCTGGGAATGAGAGAGAGCTAGGAAAGAGAGGAAAGAGAGAGGAAAGAGCTAGAAAAGAGCAGAGAGAGCAGAGAGAGTGCAGAGAGAGGGCATCTGGGCCTGGGCTAGGCCTTATCTAGGGTCCAACCGGCTTCTTCTGGGCAGCTAAAAGGCACATGTCCTTGTTTTGCTCATGGACTTGTGACCAAACTTTGCCCCCATTTGAATAGTAAGTCATTAAAAACAAAATCTAAAGAAACAAATAAGAACCAAGAAAAAAACAACTGTTAGGGTTGTGGCTCATGTACTCAAACACCTGGCTAGGAAGAATTAGATGTGAGCTTCTAAAAAAAATTTCTGGGACACCTCATGGTTTGGTTGCTGGCTTGAATGTATTGTTGTTGATGCTTTTTAAATTCTTTGTTTAGTTGGATGGATGGGTAGATGGGTCCACTGAGCTATCCACACAGTCTGTGGTGCGTTCTGTTAGCTTAAGTTTGCCCAATGTTGGCAAGGCCCATAATTTTACTCCCAGACTGGGAAAATAGACAAACACTGGCTGCTTCATTATTCTTTTAATTCCAACTACTGTACCACACACCTTTTCATGTCTCTAGAACTGTGAAAAAGATGATAGATCAGGGAAAAGGAGGCCAGGGAAACCAGCATTGCCTGCATGTCCGACACCAATGGTGCTAGACTCAGGAATTGTTAGATTCAGAGCACAGACCACCCTTTTTTTTGTTTGAAGGCCTCTTCATGTTAGAGTGAGGCTTTTGCTTAGGTTAGGCTTATGGGTGGCCTCAGCAGTATAGACAAGGGTTTTGAGTGGTCTTAGGAAGTAAGGCTAGGGTTCTGCTTAGAGATAGGATCACAAGTTGTGCTAGGCTGGGCATTAGCAATGGAATGAGGCTTGATCAGAGGTTTGACTGAAGGCTCCAATCAGGTGTGAGGGTTGAGGTTCAGTTAGGGTTTACATTTTGGCTGTGGTTAGGGTCAGAATTGGGTTAGGTTTAGCATTAGGTAGAGTTAGGGGATAGAGTTAAGATGTCATGTCAGTATGATTGTTTGGGCTAAGGTGAGATTTGGGATCCACTAGAGTAATGACATTCACATGGGTTAAGGTATTAATAGTAAATGTTTCACAACCTTCATTAAAATCCTAGTCAATGTAAGATAATATTCAAAAATGACACATGGTGCCAATTTTATTTGCAGCTATTATCATAGTATTCTAACTCAAGCTCACAAGTTACACTTTGACCCCTGCTCTGGATATATGTTGAACTACTGCAGAATTCACCTGTGTTAAAATGCTGTTGACAGGCCTAGATGGAGCGCACTCATTGGTTTTGTTTTGTTTTGTTTTGTTTTTTTGGCATGGGGCCTGAACTCTGGGCCTGGGTGCTGTTCCTCAGCTGTTCAGCTTAAGGTTACTGGTCTACCTCTTGAGCCTCAGCACCACTTCTGGTTTTTTCTGCTTATGTGGTGCTGAGGAATTGGACCCAGGGCCTCAGGCATGCAAGGGAAGCACTCTACCACTCAGCCATCTTCCCAGCCTCACATACTTGTTCTTGAGAGTCATGTTGAAAGCCGCCTTCACCATGAGTATGTCCTTAGCAAGGTGCTATGTAGTAAGGGGAGATTCCTTAGTGTAAAACAGGTAATTCTGAAGAGGTAGTGTCCATTTACCATCATCAGGAACTTCTAGGGCAAAGCAAAAGGCTCCTACTGGAATTTGAGGAGGAACGTGCACCATTTCATAATCTAATATAGACAGTTCCATCAGGTGGTTCACCAAAGGATGCTGCTCAACATCAACTTCTCTAATTCTGATGCTCTATGAAGAAGGTACAGGGTTAAAAGGTGGCTCAGAATAAAGTTCAAAACTCTTATAATCCTCATTTCCATCTGTCTGATTTGGTGCTGATTTCTCTCCTGTGCAAACTCTGATGTCTGCTAAGATCTGACTTGTAAGTGAAAGACTTTCCACATTTGCAACATTCATAAGGTTTCTCTCCTGTGTGAATGCTCTGATGCACACTCAGATTAAACTTCTGCTTGAAAGACCTTCCACAATTGTTACAATCATAAGGTTTCTCTCCTGTCTGTATTCTCAGATGAACATTGGGGTTTGACTTGTAGTGGACTTTCCACATTTGTTACATTTCTATTATTTCTTTTCTCTCTGTTCTCTGATGCTTGAGACTTGATATGTCTGAAAGGCTTTCCACATGTGTTTGATTAATATGGCGTGTCCCTTACGTGTTCTCTGATGCCTCTTGAAGGATGAATTGTGCTATTCATATGGCTTTTCTCCTGAGTGTGTTCTCTGATGGGTACTGAGGTGTGACTTGGTAATGAAAGACCCCAGACTCCTGGGATACTTTCGTCTGCGGGAAGGCGCCCCAGAAACCAAGACTCCAAACCAGCAGATGCAACAAGCAAGAGGAATTTATTCAGTGTTTGCACAATCGGTCTCTCTGCCTCGGCATGGGAGAGAGCCCTGAGCAGCAGTTACAGGCATTTTTAAAGGCAAAACCCACAGGATTAGGATAAGAAACCAGGTGCCCCGGGATTGGTCCATCTACAAGTCACTGTGTACTCCAGCAATCATTATGCTACGCGGGAAACTTTGTAACATTCTTCTTAAAATGGTTGGCTCAGGGCAAATCTAGGGGGAGCAGTCACCCTAGAGGGCAGTTCACATAGTTGCAGGCTTGTGATTGGTTGACGTCTGACCTAGTTTGCTGGACTTGCCAGATGGTCCTTATCTTGGGTCCCATTTGAGGAATTTTCAAACAAGAACTTAGAAAAACATACTCTTTTGTTCTTTATCTTTAACCACAGACCTTGTCCAGGGGCCAGCATCTGGACTCTGAAACTTTTTACTTATTTCCAGGGAGGGGAAGGGTAAGTGCTAGCACAAGCAAGTTTACAGAAGCAAAATCAGCAGTTAGCAATTGTAAAATGTAACTCTAATTTTTAATCTTTCAGTAAGACTTTCCACATGTGTTACATTCATATGGTTTCTTTATGTGTGCTCTGATGAATGCAGAGACGAGACCTCTGGCTGAAAGACTTTCCACATAAATTACATTCATATGGTTTCTCTCCTGTATGGGTTTTCTGATGCATACTCAAGTATGACTTCATGACAAAAGACTTTCCACATCTGTTACATTTATATGGTTTCTCTCCTGTGTGTGTTTTCTGGTGTATACTGAGGGATGACTTGTAGACAAAATACTTTCCACATTTGTTACACTCATAAGGCTTCTCTCCTGTATGAATTGGCTGGTGATAATTGAGGATTGCCTTCGTGGTGAAAGACTTTCCACAGATGTTACATTCATATGGTTTTTCTCCTGTGTGTGTTTTCTGATGTGTATTGAGGTGTGACTTTATGAGAAAAGACTTTCCACATGTGTCACATTCATATGGTTTCTCTCCTGTGTGTATTTTCTGATGGTCAATGAGGTTAGACTTGTAGAGGAAAGACTTTCTTTTCTCCTGTGTGTGTTTTCTGATGTGTATTGAGGTGTGACTTTATGAGAAAAGACTTTCCACATGTGTCACATTCATATGGTTTCTCTCCTGTGTGTATTTTCTGATGGTCAATGAGGTTAGACTTGTAGAGGAAAGACTTTCCACATGTGTTGCAGTTATAAGATTTCTCTGCTGTGTGTCTATTCTGATGCCTACAGAGATGTGACATCCGTCTAAAAGATTTTCCACATGATTTACATTCATATGGTTTCTCCCCGGTGTGTGTTCTCTGATGCCTAGTGAGGTTGGACTTGATGACAAAAGACTTTCCACATGT
>NW_012267450.1:1796946-1814164 GCF_000151885.1 Dipodomys ordii
TTTTCTCCTGTGTGTGTTTTCTGATGTGTATTGAGGTGTGACTTTATGAGAAAAGACTTTCCACATGTGTCACATTCATATGGTTTCTCTCCTGTATGTGTTTTCTGATGCACACTGAAGTATGACTTTGTGAGAAAAGACTTTCCACATCTGTTACATTTATATGGTTTCTCTCCTGTGTGTGTTGTCTGGTGTATACTGAGGGATGATTTGTAGACAAAATACTTTCCACATTTGTTACACTCATAAGGCTTCTCTCCTGTATGAATTGTCTGGTGATAATTGAGGATTGCCTTCGTGGTGAAAGACTTTCCACAGATGTTACATTCATATGGTTTTTCTCCTGTGTGTATTTTCTGATGTGCATTGAGGTGTGACTTCATGAGAAAAGACTTTCCACATGTGTCACATTCATATGGTTTCTCTCCTGTGTGTATTTTCTGATGGTCAATGAGGTTAGACTTGTAGAAGAAAGACTTTCCACATGTGTTGCAGTTATAAGATTTCTCTGCTGTGTGTTTATTCTGATGGCTACAGAGATGTGACATCCGTCTAAAAGACTTTCCACATGATTTACATTCATATGGTTTCTCCCCGGTGTGTGTTCTCTGATGCCTAGTGAGGTTGGACTTGATGACAAAAGACTTTCCACATGTGTCACATTCATATGGTTTCTCCCCGGTGTGTGTGCTCTGATGCATGCGGAGATGTGAAATCATTATGAAAGACTTCCCACACGAGTTACATCCATAAGGTTTCTCTCCAGTGTGTGTTTTCTGATGTCTGCGGAGATACCACATCTGGGTGAAAGACTTTCCACATGTGTTACATTCATATGGTTTCCCTCTTGTATGGGTAAGCTGATGCTTGTGGAGAGAAGACATCTTGCTGAAAGACTTTTCACATGACTCACATTCATATGGTTTCTCCTCTGTGTGTGTGTTCTGATTCCTTTTAAGGTTTGATTCGATGACAAAAGCATTTCCACATGCATTACGTTCAGATTGTTTCTCTCCTGTATGTGTGCTCTGATGTTTGCGGAGATAAGACCTCTGGCTGAAAGACCTTCCACACACGTTACATTTATGTGGTTTCTCCCCTGTATGTTCTCTGATGCACCTCGAGCTATGATTTCCTTTTGAAAGACTTTGCACATGGGTTATATTCATAAGATTTCTCTCCTGTGTGTCTTTTCTGATAAACATTGAGGTATGGGTTTTGCTTGAAAGACTTTCCACATGTGTTACACTCATGTGATTTGTTTCCTGCTTGAGTTCTCTGAGGCTTGCTGAGATCTGATTTCTGGTAATTACATTCATTATATTCATGGGGTATCTCTCCTGAGAGAGTTTCCCGCTGTACACTGAGATCTGATTTGTAGTAAGAAGATTTGTTTCATTTTTCACACCTAAAAAACGAACTCTTTCCTCCACTATGTTGCTACTTTTGATTATGACTTGTAACAGATGTCTGTCTGGACTTTCCTGGCACATTTCACCGAAGCCATCTACTTGCTGGACATCTAAAATGTTTAACAAATAAGTAGATTAAAATCATGAGGGCATCCAAGAATTATTTAGAGAATACTCAAGTAAAGGTAAACACATTTCCTCCCATTCTACTTACTAAAGATAATACTACTAGGAATGGAATTATGAGAATTGAATGCATTCCTAAGGAGTTACTTAACAAATACTAATAAAATCATATTCTTCTCTGGTTCTTAAAGTCTTATTGTGTGTTTAAATATCAGAGGAAATATTTGGTCAAAATACTCAATAACTGCTATTGCTTTTAAGCTGAAGACAAATAATCTGCCAATTATTTCTCTTCCTTTCTTTTCTTTCAATTTTTTTTTTATTTTTGGTCTGTTGCAGGGCTTGAACTCTGGGTCTGGGCACTGTCCCTGAGGTCTTCAGCTCTACCACTTGAGCCACAGTATCATTTCCAGTTTTCTGGTGGTTAACTGGAGATAAGAGTCTCATGGACTTTCCTGCCTGGGCTGGCTTTGAACTGAGATCTTCAGTCTTCAGCCTTCTGAGTAGCTAGGATTACAGGCATGAGCCACCAGCACCCGGCTCAATTTTGTTTTGTTTTAGGGAAGTTTTTATATATTTTGCAAAAATTATGTGCTACTTTCCTTCTGAAACCTTTAGATTTGAAGATAGCATGTGTTCCAGGTTCAGAGAACCTAAGGATATATAAAAGGGTAAATTACCTGTCACCTAAGCAGGAGTGGTTCCTGAAGAGAAGATTCATGCCTATCTTTGACAAACTCTCCTCCCAGAAAATTCTACCTGGTACCTATGGGGATTTTCAAGTCTCTTTTTTTTTGTATGTTCTAAAAAATATCTTCCACATTCCTATTTTCGTAGCATTGCCCACATGGGTGACACTAGACCCCCAAACTTGGTTACATTTTTTAAAAGCTTTGGTTCTGAATCCTAGGTTTCTGCTCCACCATTGAGAAGTTTCTTTTCTGACTTATCTGAGGCTGCAAATATCCTGTCCTCCTTAGTTCCTGATACCATCTATCTACAGGGTTAACAGAAAATGGAGTTCCTGTAAGTTTTCCATTTTCTTTTTTTGTTTCAGAATGGGTTCCAAAGATAAAAGAGAAATGCTAACCTTAAATACTCTCACATAGATTTTAGGATGCTCCACATTAGTGTTGGTTCACTTGGACTTGAGTCCAAAGAACTTCTTTTCTGCCACACACAGTATGGGGACCCTCATCCAGATGGGAGCTGTGAATATTTGCAGTGACTGATCTTACTAGAAAACTTATTGTTTTATGGTTCTTTATCCTGTATTTAAGACAGGATTTTTTTGGAGGGGGGTGGTGCTGGTAGTGGGGCTTGAACTCTGGGCCTGGGCCTGAGCTCTTCAGCTCAAAGCTAGCACTCTACCACATGAGCCATCGTGCCACTTCTGGTTTCCTGGTGGTTAACTGGAAATAAGAATCTCACAAAATTTCCGGCCCTGGCTTGCTCTGAACCACAGTCCTCAGATCTCAGCCTTTTGAATAGCTAGGATTACAGGCACCTGATTTATACAAGATCAATTTTTCTAATCTTCCTGTCAAAGACAGGAAAAGTGCCTTTGTGTACTCACATTACTGCCTTCTAATATCTTCTTTCTTTTTTTTTTTTTCGGCTGGTTGTGGGACCTGAATGCTGGGCCTGGGCACTGTCCCTCAGCTCTTCAGCTCAAGGCCAGCACCATACCACTTGAACCAAAGCACCACTTCCAGCTTTTTCTGCTTATGTGGTGCTAACGAATTGAACCCAGGGTATCATGCAAGCAAGGCAAGCACTCTACCGAGCCACCTTCCCAACCCCCTCATATCTTATTTCTTATTGCTTAGAATATGCCTATTTGATCTGTTCCTGTAATTCCCATAAGCTAGCCTTGGTAAAATCTGATGATATAGAGGCAAAAAAAGGAGAGACATTGTCTATTAAGTCATGTAGGTTAGTTACATTCATTCCTCCTCTTATGATGTTATTACAAAGTTATAGTATGTCTTCATCCATTACCCTAGTACCTGCTGGAAAGAATCAGGAACACAGGAATCCAGGAGATGGGATAGGAATGAGAACATCTCAATATAGTCACATCTTCTGAGCTCTCTCTTTTTAACATCCATGTCCAGCAAACGCTGACTCACCTGTGATATTCTTATCTAGGGCTTCTCCCAGCCATGGTTCTGCTCCTTGCTCCAGCTTAACAATCACTTCAGGTTTAGGAACACAGTGTCCTGTTAATGGGGAATATAGAACTTTGGTCTGGTATAATGATCTCAGACAACCTGGTAGAAGGCTACTTTTGAACCTATTTTCTTATTTCTCATCAATTCTAAAGAAGACCTCAAATATGTGCTTTTGATTTTAAATACCAGTTTTAAATTACTGAATTCCAAATTCGTGTCTATAATAGTGATGTGCACTTTATATTAGATTGTATATCAACCTATATATCGTATGGCAAATTTAGAAAAGCATCACATAAAAATTAAGTTATCCTGGGGGAAACAGGGAGAGAAAACGAGGTATTGCATAACACTTTCCAACAGCAATGTCCTCATTTCCCGACAAATGTAACTGTAACTACTCTATACATCGTGTTTACAATAAAATATTAAATATTAAAATAGGGGCTGGGAAGGTGGCTCAGTGGTAGAGCGCTTGCTTTGCATGCCTGAGGCCCTGGGTTCGATTCCTCAGCACCACATAAGCAAAAAGAAAAAAGCCAGAAGTGGCACTGTGGCTCAAGTGGTAGAGTGTTAGCCTTGAGCTGAAGAGCTGAGGGACAGCGCCCAGGCCCAGAGTTCAGGCCCCACAACCGGACCCAAAAAACAACAAAAATAAATAAATAAAATAAATAAATAAATATTAAAATAATATAAAGATTTTCTTAAGTAAATAATATCTCTTGGGCTGGGAAGGTGGCTCAGTGGTAGAGTGCTTGCTTTGTAAGCATGAGGCCCTGGGTTCGATTCTTCAGCACCACATAAGCAGAAAAAGCCGCAAGTGGCGCTGTGGCTCAAGAGGTAGAGGACTAACCTTGAGCTGAAGAGCTGCGGGACAGTGTCCAGGCCCAGAGTTCAGGCCCACAACTGACAAAAAAAACCATAAAAATAAATAATAATATCTCTTATTCAATATTTTCCTCAGTCTCATCCAGGTAAAACTTCTTTGTGGAAGCTGGGCACCAGTGGCTCACGCCTGTAATCCTAACTTCTTAGGAGGATGAGATCTGAGGATCGAGGTTCAAAGTCAGCCCCAGCAAAACTCCATGAGACTCTTATCTCCAATAAACCACTCAGAAAACTGGAAGTGGTGCTGTGACTCAAGTGGTAGAGCGCTTGCTTTGAGCTGGAGAGCTTCACTTAATATGGCCCAGAGTTAAAGCGCCACGACGGACAAAAGAAAAACAAAAACTTTTTTGTGGATCTCATCTCACAACTAAACATATTTGTTTTGTTTGTGTCTGTTCTGAAAATAGTATTAAGTTCATTCAAAGGAAATATATTTGATTTTTCTTGTTATTCTACACATCACAAAAATAAAAGCACATGCAAATTATTCTACTAACCAACCTTGAAGGAATTTATGAAGTATTAGTAAATGTTTAGGGGGAAAGATTTTATCATTGGATAGAGAAAAAGTAACTGAAAATATAGAAAAACTAACCAAGAAGAAAGTCTAAGAGCCAGAACATGACTAGAGTCTCAGTAACACTTAAAGAAACAAAAATGAGGAGGTACATTTATAAAAGAGATACCAATGAAGACTGCAGAGGGCAGATGTCCAGTGCATGACAGGATCTGTCTTCAGGTGTGGGAACTGTGGAGAACAGCTCAACACAGCCACACTGGCTCTGATCTTCACAACCTCCCTGTCTAAACTGCACTGAATCACCTGGGAAGCCCTGTTTAGAGTATCCTTCTTCCATCAATGGCTCTGCTGTTTGCTCTGGCTTCAGAAGTAAGTCAGATTTGGGAAACTAGTGCCCTGTTATTGGGTAATAGGATAGAACTTTCACCAAACTACTTAGAAGAATGAACTTTTTCTTATGGGGACATGATGGTCCTCAAAAAACAGAATATTGGTCTGGGAAGGTGGCTCAGTGGTAGAGCGCTTGCCTTGCATGCTCAAGGCCCTGGGTTCGACTCCTCAGCACCACATAAGCAAAAAGAAAAAAGCCAGAAGTGGCGCTGTGGCTCAAGTGGTAGAGCACTAGTCTTGAGCTGAAGAGCTGAGGGACAGTGCCCAAGCCCAGAGTTCAGGCCCCATGACTGGACCCCCCCAAAAAAAACCCAGAATATTACATCTAAATAGCATTAAATCTGATCCATATTCATATATCTATCAAGAACAAAGCACTTGCTCATGAGAATTAATGTGACCTTTGCTCACCCAAGGACACCAGGTTGCTATAGATCTCCAGCATTACATCCTTATACAGGGTCCTCTGAGCATCATCCAGGTCCTTCCACTCCTCCCAGCTGAAGTCCACAGACACATCCTCAAATGATACCAAACCCTGTAACGGCATATTTAAGAAGTCATTAGCCATGAGTCATAAGATAACCAACTCTGAGGACTCTATTTCTCTACATGTATGTTCCTGTCTTACATAAAATGGTTGGAGAGCCAGGAATGTTGCTTATTGGTAGAGGGCTGGCCTAGCATGAATGAAGCCCTGGGTTTAATTCCTCAGTAACACATAAACAGAAAAAGCTGGAAATGGCACTGGGGCTCAAGTGATAGTGTGCTAGCCTTGAACAAAAGCAGCTCAGGGACAATGCCCAGGCCCTGAGTTCAAGCCTCAGGACTGGAAAAAAAAATGGCTGGACCTTGCTCTGTTATCTATGCAATACAGGAAAGAAAAGTCAAAGTATATATAGCTGCCTCTATACAAACTTATTAACTATTAAAATAAGTTTCACCTTATTAATCAGGAAGTGCTTCTGGTGCTAGCAATAGAAACAAGATAAAATTCCTCTTTTAAAGAGCTAATGACCTTCACTACTGGCATCAATTGTAACTAGATGCCTAGAAACTAGATCATCCAGAGCTCAGTCAAGAAATCACAAGGGGTTATTTCTTTGTTGCTTTGTATGTCCCTCCCCCACAGTATAACCCCTGCTTTCACTGCATTTGATGTGGGTATAATTTGTGGAGGGGAAGGGGAAAAACAAATTGTTTAACTAGGGATACAGGTGGACCCATTGCAACAATGAGATGTACAAGTCGTTATGTTGAAAATGAACTTTACAGCTTTGGTTGGGGGGGAAGAGGGGAGGATTGGGTGGAGGATGGGAAGCGATGGGAAGGGGAAAAAAAGGAGGAGGCTACAATGCTTGATAAGAAATGTACTTATCAGCACCACATAAGCAGGGGAAAAATCCGGAAGTGGCGCTGTGGCTCAAGTGGTAGAGTGCTAGCCTTGAGCCTAAGAGCTGAGGGACAGCGCCCAGGCCCAGAGTTCAGGCCCACAACTGGACAAAATAAATAAATAAAAAGAAATCACAAGGGGTACCAACCACATTAGCATATCTATAAAAACACAGTGCCTAGGTAAGTGTTAAAGAAAGTAACAGTACTCAAGAAATTGATTAGTAATAATCTGGGACACACAATATTTTACTTAGTTCTCACAATAAAGGTCTCATTATTAGTATAACCCTAAAGATGTTCTGAAACCTTCTTATACGTCATTCCTAAAAACCATAGAACTGGTAGCATTAACTATTATGACATCACCCTCCTTCTGCATTACAAAACATTAATCATAATGAAATAAAATGTGTCTTGACCATATTTGCATTTACTAATACCTCATAGAAGGATGGAAGGGACATGGAAAAAGAACTAAGAGAGAGAATATCAGAAAGCACTGTGAGACCTAGCAATCCCCAGCAAGGCAAAGAAAAATAAGAATAAAGATCAGGGAAGGGCTGGGAAGGTGGTCAGTGGTAGAGTGCTGGCCTAACATACATGAAGCCCTGGGTTTAACTCCTTAGTAGCACATACACAGAAAAGGCCGGAAGTGGCACTATGGCTCAAGTGGTAGAGTGAACTAGCCTTAAGCAAAACAAGCTCAGGGATAGTTTCCACACCCTGAGTTTAAGCATTAAGAAAAAAAAAAAAAGCCGGTGCCTCCTAGTTATTCAGGAGGCTGAGATTTTGAGGATTGCGGTTCAAGGCCAGCCCAGGCAGGAAAGTCTGTGAGACTCTTATCTCCAATAAACCACCAGAAAACTGGAAGTGGAGTTGTGGCTCCAGTGATAGAGTGCTAGCCTTAAGCTGAAGAGCTGAGGGACAGCACCCAGGCCAGAGTTCAAGCCCCACAACCAACAAAAATAAAGAAAAAAAGAAAAGAAAAGAAAATCAGGGAAACGATCCAAAATGTGGAAGAAAATAAAAGAGGGTACAACAGTATTTGGTACTAATGTCTTATGCAGAAGGCACAAGGAAAGATAAATTCCCATGCTGAGTCTCACTACAAAAAAAGAATGACTAACCATTTTTCTACTGTCACTATGCTTAACAATACCAGAAATGAATGATGACCCCCCAATACACCAAAAGGAAATATGTGTATAAAGTATTAAAAGAAAATAACTTCCTTCACCCCAACAGTTCCAGAGGAACTATTCTAAAAATATGTATTGAATATATTTTCTGATTAAGCTAATTTATCAGCAACACACCTGCATTACTAGAGAGCTACATGAAAAGATGCTACATCACAATATGTGCTAACTTAGATGTACTCATAGAATCAGGATCACAGAAATAGTGAAATTGTAGGTAAGCATAAAGGACTACTCTACACACACACACACACACACACACACACACACACACAGAGAGATACGGATACAAACATATTTACTTTATGTAATTTTTTAAATAATGGCTTAATGTAAAAATACAATAGTATATAGGTGATTCATATAAATGAGAATTCAATATGTGCATACATACATGTATTGATTACAAAAGTACATGCACTAGGGATAAAGAACCAATATCCAGCTGCTACTGCACTTGCTTTGTACATGTCATGCCCTAAGTTCAAAGCCACAATATAGCCAATTTTTTAAAGGTATTAAGCATAAAGCTTATATATAGAGCTATTCCCTTGTAAAGCACCTATAGATTTTGATGCAGTAAAACAGTACTCTAAACATATTCAAAACTGAGAGTAACAAATAATAATGCAATGCATTACAGTATATTAGTTTCCTATGGCTGCCATATCAAAACAGAATTCAGGGGGTTGGGAAGGTGGCTCAGTGGTAGAGAGCTTGCCTTGCATGCCTGTGGCCCTGGGCTCAATTCCTCAGCACCACATAAGCAAAAAAGAAAAAAACCTGGAAGTGGTGCGGTGGCTCAAGTGGTAGAGCACTAACCTTGAGCTGAAGAGCTGAGGGACAGCGCCCAGGCCCAGAGTTCAGGCCCCACAACCGGATCCCCCCCCCCCAAAAAAAAAAACAGAATTGAGAGAGAAATATATTTTCTTGTAGTTCTAGAGATGAGAATTGAAAAACAATAGAACAATTGCCTGTAGGTTTGGCTTCTTCTAAAACATCATGCTTCAGGCTGAGGATGAACTTCCAGTAAATGTAAAATCACTCATTTTTCATTCATTAGGAAAAATGTAGTACCATACTCCATTAGTGCTCATCCATGATAACCTTAAAATACAGTGGGCCTTGCATATTTGTGAGTCCCACAAATTCAACCAGCTATGGATCCAGAACTTTGAAAACATATAGCTACTGTACTGAACATGTACAGTCCTAAAATTTTGTGATATACACTGGAAAATGCCAAATATCAACTACTTACATTGCATTTAATTTGTACTAGTTGTCAGAGGTGATTTAAAGTATATAGATGGATGTGTGCTGCTTATATGAAATCACAACACAGTTTTACATAAGAAACATGAACATCTATTTTGCTATTTGTGGATACCCAGAGATGACTATGCTAGAAAGATATGATCACACCCCTAAAAAGATAGAAAGTAACAAATAAATATCAGATAAAGCAAGGAGAAAGTAAGTAGCAAAATGGTAGACATAAATGAAACCATATTAGTATGTAATGTAAATGGAGTAAAGATATATGCCATTGCCTGACATGAGAAAAAAGGGAAACAATTCAATAATATACTACTCATAAAAGCATACCTTTTAGAATACAAAAATAGGGCTGGGAAGGTGGCTCAGTGGTAGAGTGCTTGCCTTGCATGCCTGAGGCCCTGGGTTTGATTCCTCAGCACCACATAAACAAAAAGAAAAAAGCTGGAAGTGACACTGTGGATCAAGCAGTAGAGTGCTAGCCTTGAGCTGAAGAGCTGAGGGACAGCGCCCAGGCCCAGGGTTCAGGCCCCACGACCGGACTCCCCCCCCCAAAAAAAAAGAATACAAAAATAAACACGAAGATGAAATAAGCAAAAACCCAATTGTTAGGCCCAGCTTAGCCAAAGTAACTCCATTTTGTAAAGGCAGCCATCTGGTTTGTAAAGTATAAGTATGAGCTGACCATGCCCGCACCTGTTCTTTGTGCAGTAAGGGCAAACCGACTCTGTCTGTAAGGGAACTGTAAGGTCTGCACAAGGACACCTCTCTCCTTTTTGGCTAAGTTTCCGCCTAGTATATGTTACCCAGGTAACTGGCAGACCAGGAAGCAGTCACCTTCCCCTCCTACTAGGTCATATCCTGGGCCACCTCTGGTCACATGCCTTCCATCTGACCCTAGGAGGGTCCCAGACCCTGAGGTCACATCCAGATCCAGTGTGGCCACACCTCTTCCTGCCCCAGGCCTAGATAAGTCCTGGCCCAGAGGTGGGTCACAGCTCTTCCTCCCCTCCCCCCCTTTTCCTTTTCAGCTGTGCTTCTCCACCATGCATGGGGGGGTAAGGGGTGGGGAGGGAGGTAGCAGTTCAGTAAATAAACTTCTTTTCCTGCCTGAATAGCTCATGGTGTTCTCTTGATCAGCTACCTAATGAAACCTACTTAGTTAATATACCTTACAGAACCAAAAGAAAAAAAGAAAAACAATTTCCAAAAACGGCCAGTTAGCAGAAATGAAGCCTGGGGGGGGGGGGAGAGAAGGAAGGGAAGGGCAGGCCAGGCCAGGTGGAGGTGTCCAATCAGTAAAAAGCACATATGTAACCCTTCTGTTTTAACCAATAAGAGTAAAATTAGCTACATGTTTACAATTAGTTTGTAGTTTGCTGTTTTGCCCTATAAAAGCTAGCCTGTGAGACTAGGTGGGGGTCACTCTCCACAGACACAGCCCTGACCAGTTAGTTTGATTCTTGACACTTGGCAGGGAATAAAGCTTTGCTTGACTTCACTTTGTATTAGTCTTGTTCCTTTGATCAAGGACCCTTATCACCAATGTCTCTATTTTCAAATAAAAGGAAAGCAATGGTACTCACTGGAAACCGTGTTGAAAATGAACTATAGAACATGTGGGTATGAAGGGAGGAAAAAAACTGGAGAAAAGTGAGAGAAGGAGTGACATTATCCAAAAGGATATCTCTTTGCCTGACTTACGTAAGTGTAAACTTTTGTTTAATTAAAAATAATAATAAGGGGCTGGGAAGGTGGCTCAGTGGTAGAGCGCTTGCCTTGCATGCATGAGACCCTGGGTTCGATTCCTTAGCACCACATAAGCAAAAAGAAAAAAAAAAGCCGGAAGTAACGCTGTGGCTCAAGTGGTAGAGCGCTAGCCTTGAGCTGAAGAGCTGAGGGACAGCGCCCAGGCCCAGGGTTCAGGCCACATAACTGGACCCCCCCAAAAAAAATATACAAAAATAAACACAAAGATGAAATAAGCAAAAACCCAATTGTTAGGCCCAGCTTAGCCAAAGTAACTCCATTTTGTAAAGGCAGCCATCTGGTTTGTAAAGTATAAGTATGAGCTGACCATGTCCGCACCTGTTCTTTGTGCAGTAAGGGCAAACCGACTCTGTCTGTAAGGGAACTGTAAGGTCTGCACAAGGACACCTCTCTCCTTTTTGGCTAAGTTTCCGCCTAGTATATGTTACCCAGGTAACTGGCAGACCAGGAAGCAGTCACCTTCCCCTCCTACTAGGTCATATCCTGGGCCACCTCTGGTCACATGCCTTCCATCTGACCCTAGGAGGGTCCCAGACCCTGAGGTCACATCCAGATCCAGTGTGGCCACACCTCTTCCTGCCCCAGGCCTAGATAAGTCCTGGCCCAGAGGGGGGTCTCTGCTCTTCCTCCCCTCCCCCCCTTTTCCTTTTCAGCTGTGCTTCTCCACCATGCATGGGGGAGTAAGGGGTGGGGAGGGGAGGCAGCAGTTCGGTAAATAAACTTCTTTTCCTGCCTGAATAGCTCATGGTGTTCTCTTGATCGGCTACCTAATGAAACCTACTTAGTTAATATACCTTACAAAACCAAAAGAAAAAAAGAAAAACAATTTCCAAAAACGGCCAGTTAGCAGAAATGAAGCCTGGGGGGGGGGGGGAGAAGGAAGGGAAGGGCAGGCCAGGCCAGGTGGAGGTGTCCAATCAGTAAAAAGCACATATGTAACCCTTCTGTTTTAACCAATAAGAGTAAAATTAGCTACATGTTTACAATTAGTTTGTAGTTTGCTGTTTTGCCCTATAAAAGCTAGCCTGTGAGACTAGGTGGGGGTCACTCTCCACAGACACAGCCCTGACCAGTTAGTTTGATTCTTGATACTTGGCAGGGAATAAAGCTTTGCTTGACTTCACTTTGTATTAGTCTTGTTCCTTTGATCAAGGACCCTTATCACCAATGTCTCTATTTTCAAATAAAAGGAAAGCAATGGTACTCACTGGAAACCGTGTTGAAAATGAACTATAGAACATGTGGGTATGAAGGGAGGAAAAAAACTGGAGAAAAGTGAGAGAAGGAGTGACATTATCCAAAAGGATATCTCTTTGCCTGACTTACGTAAGTGTAAACTTTTGTTTAATTAAAAATAATAATAAGGGGCTGGGAAGGTGGCTCAGTGGTAGAGCGCTTGCCTTGCATGCATGAGACCCTGGGTTCGATTCCTTAGCACCACATAAGCAAAAAGAAAAAAAAAAGCCGGAAGTAACGCTGTGGCTCAAGTGGTAGAGCGCTAGCCTTGAGCTGAAGAGCTGAGGGATAGCGCCCAGGCCCCACTACTGGACCCCCCCCCAAAAAAAAGAAAAAATAATAACAATAAAAGGAAAGAAAGAGAGTAATGGAGGAAAATAGCATAGGAGGTCAATTTAAAAGAGAATAAAAACATATTTCTAGAAAGGCCACAGACAAAGTCTTTAAATATAGCACAACAGTCAAGTAAGAAAAACAATAAATGCAGTCATGGGGTTTGACAATACTTTAAGCAATTGATGAGCTTTGGAAAAAAATACAACTCCATGCAGCCTGTTCCACTCCCTATAGAAAGGACACAACAGCCAAGGATTATATGTGGACAGTCATTTAAGTATATATGACAGACCCCAGACTCACTGGGATACTTTCTTCAATGGGAGGGCACCCCAGGAACCAAGACTCCAAACCAGCAGATGCAACAAGCAAGATGAGTTTATTTGGCATTTGTGCAAATGGACTCTCTGTCCTGGGCAGACAGGGATCCCCGAGCAGTGGTTACAGGCACTTTTAAAGGCAAAAACCACAGGATTAGCATAAGACACCGGGCGCCCCGGGATTGGCTCAATTTAAAAATCATCATATACTCCAGCAATCATTTTGTTGCACAGGAAGTCTTGTAACACTCCTCTTTAACTGGTTGGCTCTCTAGGGGGAGGCTTCCCTGGAAGGGAGTCTACATAGTTACAGGCTCATGATTGGTTGACATTTGACCTAGTTTGCTGGGCTCGCCAGATGGTCTTTATCTTGAGTCCCTGGCTGAGAGTTTCTAAACAGGAATTTAGAAGAACATACTCTTTTGTTCTTTATCTATGTCTGCAGACCTTGTCCCAGGGCCTGTATCTGGACTCTGAAACTTTTTTACTTATTTCCCGGGAGGGTCTGTGCTAGCGTAAGCAAGTTTACAGAAGCAGAATCAGCAGTTAGTAAATTGTAAAATGGACGCAGCCCTAATTTTTCTAATTCTTCATATAGATGGCTTACTCAGGCCTTTAACATTCAAAAATACTTGGAATCATACTAATTCAATTACTCCAAAAATAATCACTACCCAGTTTAGCATCATGAAGATAGTTTAATTTGTGTCTAATAAGGGTAAGATTTCTGACCAAGGGCCTGCAAATGTACATTCCATAAGAAGTTAGCATACTAACCTCCTAAGTGTCAGTGGATCATGTAGCGCTTGCTACTTTTTCTCACATCAGTAAAAACAGAGACAGATTTGAGGTAAACTTGTATTCAACTCAGTTTGACTCTTTTTTTTGAGGGGGGGCCTGAACTCTGGGCCTGGGTGCTGTCCCTCAGCTCTTCAGCTCAAGGCTAGCTCTACCAACTTGAGCCACAGTGTCACTTCCGGCTTTTTATTTTTCTGCTTATGTGGTGCTGAGGAATCGAACCCAGGGCCTCATGCATGCAAGGCAAGCGCTCTACCACTGACCTACTTCCCAGCCCCCTCCCTCAGTTTGACTATTAAGAACATATAATCCACTAAATCTAAAAGCCATCCTTATCTTATTTATGAATGTTTTCCTGAGGCTAAATATTTTCTACATTTCCATTTTAATTTTGGAGCACATTGTTAATAAAAAGTTCCTAAAAAGCAAAGAAAGACATAAGCAAAAAACTCACCAGGGATCCACTCATTTTTTGTTGCTGTTGGCACTGCAGATATGATTGTGAAAGCAAAGCTGGAAGAGAAAGCAAATGAAATGGAATCAGGAAAGAACCAATATGAATTTTGAAAGATCCCAGACTCCTGGGATACTTTCGTCTACGGGAGGGTGCCCCAGAAACCAAGACTCCAAACCAGTAGATGCAACAAGCAAGAGGAGTTTATTCAACATTTGCGTTTGTGCAAATGGTCTCTCTGCCCCTGCAAGGGAGAGAGCCCTGAGCAGCAGTTACAGGCATTCTTAAAGGCAAAAACCACAAGATTAGCATATAACACCAGATGTCCCAGGATTGGCCCATTTAAAAGTCACTATACACTCCAGCAATCATTTTTCCTATGCGGGGAAGTTTATAACACTCTTTGTAAAACAGTTGGCTCTAATTTTTAATCTTTCAAATTTGTCTTAAATTTTCCTGCTCAAGGCAATACATTCACATGGATTGGAAAAGAAAAGAAAAAAAAACCCACCTTCCTGTACAGAAGACCTTTTCCCTAAAAAATTGTTGAATAATCTAAGTCAAAGAGAGACATATAATCTCTTTACTAAACTTAGAAATTACAGAATTGGATTGGCCGGGCGCTGGTGGCTCACGCCTGTAATCCTAGCTACTCAGGAGGCTGAGATCTGAGGATCGCGGTTCTAAGCCAGCCCAGGCAGGAGAGACCGTGAGACTACTATCTCCACCAGAAAACCAGAAGTGGCGTTGTAGCTCAAGTGGTAGAGCGTTCACCTTGAGCTGAAGAGCTGAGGGACAGTGCCCAGGCCCAGAGTTCAAGCCCCACAACCGACAAAAAAAAAAGAAATTACAGAATTGCACTTAGGAATCTATGAACTATTTTCTGGTTAATGTAAAGATATCACATAGGACTCCATTGAGTATTTTACTATATCATGTTTTGGAATATTTAAACATCATGCAAAATGTTGGTTACAACTCAGTATTTAAACTCAGAATTACAGGGGGAAAGTGAATAGAATATATATTTCTTGTGGCTTCCTGTTTCAATAATGGATCCCAGATAGCTCATCTTTCTCTAACAAAGTAGCCTCAAGCATTGATCTGGACTTTGTCATTTAACTTGCTTTGGCCAAAAAGATGTCAATGAATATTGTGTGAACAAAGTTTTGAAAATTCCTCAGTGACTGCCTCCCTTAACACAATATATTGTTAAGAATCTTGGCTATTCTGCTGGATATACATGGCCTAATCAAGAACATAAATTACTTTTAATAGGAATGATATCATCCTAAACCAACTATCCTCAGTAAGAAAATGACATGAGGAGGGGGGAGCAAGATGGCGACGGGGCAGTAGGGAAACGCCACAGCTCTCCCCAACCAAAAAGAGAGCTCGAGTTCCAATGCTTAATCTCCCCAAGAGACCAACAACAACAAAAAGACAAACACTCAGAGAAAAACCAGAGGTGGAAAATAACAAAAAAGAAAGAGAGGAAAAGAAGAATTTCAGAACAGAGAAAAGTGAAGACCCCTCCCCCAACCTTTACTGGCCGCGCGGTAGTGGGCCAAGCCGCCGGCCAGCTGGCCCGGCAGGGGCTGCCGGAGCCCCAGAGACACAGGGGGCCACCTGCAGATCACCCATGCCGAAGCCACCTGAGGTACCGGTTTGCAGAACAACTGATCGCCAGGAACAGAGAAACCTACCAGCCAGGAGTCTCCACGAGGATCCCACCCCCACCCCTCACTCTCCACCCGAGCAGAGAGGCTCCATCCCGCCAAAGCCGCCTGGCATCGGCAGCGCCACAAAGGGACCTGTCTGCAGACCACCTGCGCAGAAGCCACCTGAGGCACTAGACCCGTTGGTTCGCGATTGCAATGACCCGGCGGGGGCCGCCCAGGTCCCAGAGGCACAGGGGGCTGCCTGCAGATCACCCGCAAAGAAGCCGCCTGAGGCACCGGCCTCAGGCCCACTGGATCTCTACAACCCACGAAGAAGCCACCTAAGCGTGGACACTGTGGACCCGACAGCTTCGACAGAGGCAGAGAGAGAAAAGAATCACACAGAGCCACCACCGCCCAGTCCAGCCCGCAACCACCCAACTGAACTCGGATTGCAACAACAACTGACGACCTACACCACACAGAAACAACCAGCTCCCGGGTGAGTACCCCACAGGGGAAAGTGTATCCCTCAAGGGAGACCAGAGCTGGAGGGAATCCCCAGACCCTGACCTAGACTCCCTACCCCAATACCCGGACCACAGGACCCACTAAAACTGGGAACTGTTCGAAAGCTCCACCAGCCCATGGAGCACACTCCGCTGGCCAGGCCAGAGCAAGAGTGCCCCTGGAAGGGAGATTAAATACCCAAGCCAGGAACAGCGCCCCTGGGTCAAGACTACCAACAGTAGAAGAAATTTGAACTGTGTCCTCCAGGCTGCATAACCTAGGTGGTATACACATCAGCAAAGGCCTAACAAGCGCACTACAGGCTGGGGCCGGAACCAGGCCCGGGGATCCGGAACCTGAACAACACAACCAACTCCTCCCAACTGAAGTAAAAAGCGGAGCATATGCCTCAACAGAGGGGAGAAAATCAGGAAACAGCACTCCCCGGGAAGCACGCCTGTGACAACAAAAGACCTGGAGGCACAGGACAAGAGAAGCCCAAACCCCACCAAAACTCCACCCATATACCCTAGGCTGGAAATTGGGTAACAAAGGCTGCCAGCACCTGATAGAAAGCAGGAGCTCAGGCTGATAAGGCGGCTCAGCAGTAGAGTGATAGTCTTGGATGTATGAGGCCCTGGATCTGATTCCTCAGCATCACAAAAGCAAAAAGGGTCAGAAGTGGTGCTGTGGCTCAAATGGTAGGGTGCCAGCCTTGAGCTGAAGAGCTGAGGGACAGCACCCAAACCTA
>NW_012267450.1:1818474-1844384 GCF_000151885.1 Dipodomys ordii
TGCCCCACGTCAGATGAATGGATCCAAAAATTGTGGTATCTATACACAATGGAATATTATGCAGCCATTAGAAATGACAAAATAATGGCATTTGCATGGAAATGGATGGAGCTAGAAGGAATCATGTTGAGCAAGGTAAGCCAAGAGCGAAGAGACAAACGGTACATGGTCTCCCTGATAAGTGGATGCTAAATCATCTGGTTGAACCACTACTAAATATCCCCACGCTGCTGATCACATATATAGTGTATAATATGTGAACACCGTTATATGTTACAGACTGTGATAGACAATTTGCTCCAGGAAAGTTAGAATGAACTTGTGACTTTAAATGAGCATCATTATTCCACAATACTGTGAAATTTGGGAAATTATGTAATCACTTAATCACAATAAAAAAAAGAACCTTGGGGAAGGGAGGGAGGAAAGGGATGGTAGGGGGAAAACAATGGAGGGGGTAACAATGTTCAAGAGGAAGTGTACTCATTACCTCACTCATGTAACTGTAACCCTCTGTATAGTATCTTTACAATAAAAAAAATTTCAAGTTAAAAAAAAAACAACTAGAAGTAGGGCTGTGTTTAAAGTGATAGAATGCTTGCCCTGAGTACAAGAGCTCAGGAACAGCATCCAGGCCCTGAGTTCAATCCCCACAAAAAAAAAAAAGAAAATGACATGAGTAAAGCCTCATCTGTTCAACAATCAATACTAACAGAAACACAATGCTGAGTCCAGCCTAAAATGCAGCTTCTCAAAACTTTAAATGAATGAAATGACTGCATATTTTTGCCAGTATGTATTGGTTGGTAAATTATATAGGAAATTCTAGGTCATCTACAGCTTTGTTTTTAATAAAACTATGTAGGAGACAAATTTCTGAAGTACAATGAAGTGAACTTTTCAACCAGTGGATGAATAATGCAAATCACCACAAAAGTCAATTGTCTAGAATTCAGTGAGTTTGCTTTTGCAAGTAAAGACTGCTATGCCCAGATAAGGATCCCCAAAGACCACCAACGAACCGATTCTGATGCAAGCGCACGAGAGTCATTTATTGCAAGCTCCAGCCTGGACTCATAACCTTCACCAACACAGCGAGTCAGAGTTGAGAGCCCTGACTTCCAATTCAGCAGGGTTTTTATTGTGGTTTTAGCAAGGGTAGGAGGTTTCCAACTTAGTGGTTACATGATTGATTAACATTTAGTAAGTAAGTCTTGTAACAATCTTATTGGCTAAAGTGCTCAGGCTAAGCAGCTGAGCAGCAAAATATGTTAACTATGCTATCTTAAGAAAAATCTGGAGTTTTACTTTCCTGCTACTTACTGATTGACTTTTGCTAGGGAGTTACCAGTAGATTGACTGTTGCTAGGGAGTTACCAGTAGAGTGGTTTTGGTCCTGCCATTTTTCTAGGAACCTGAACTCATGTCAGTAAAAGCCTTTTTTACAAAATGGCCTTAATATCCAATATGGTTGCACTTTGGCCAGGCCAGCCTTCTCAAGACCAAGTGAATCATTAAAAGGCAATGTGTGAATTCTAGTTTTAACTTTTTCTGCATTACAATAGTTTGTTTTCTACTTTAAAAAACATAAAATAGGGGGCTGGGAATGTGGCTCAGTGGTAGAGCACTTGCCTTGCATGCCTGAGGCCCTGGATTCGATTCCTCAGCACCACATAAGAAAAAAGCTGGAATTGGCGCTGTGGCTCAAGTGGTAGAGTGCTAGCCTTGAGCTGAAGAGCTGAGGGACAGTGCCCAGGCCCAGAGTTCAGGCCCCATGACAGGACCCCCCCCAAAAAAAGGGGCTGGGAAGGTGGCTCAGTGGTAGAGCGCTTGCCTTGCATGCCTAAGGCCCTGGGTTCAATTCCTCAGCACCATATAAGCAAAAACAAAAAAGCCAGAAGTGGCGCTGTGGCTCAAGTGGTAGAGCCCTAGCCTTGAGCTGAAGAGCTGAGGGACAGCACCCAGACCCAGAGTTCAGGCCCCACAACCGGACCACCCCCAAAAAAAACAATAAAATAAAATAAAATAAATTTGTTATAGGCTGAATATCTCAATTTATGGGAATGAAATTTTCATATATTTCATGAGGACTTTTTCTTTTTGTTTTCCTTTTTGGGCATCCCTAGAGCAAAAAAAAAAATCATATTATGGAATTTCTGCCTACAAATGTTATCTCCAATTAACCACCAGAAAAGTGGAGGTGGTGCTGTGGCTCAAGTGGTAGAGCACTTGCCTTGAGTTCAGGAACTTAGGAACAGTGCCCAGGCCAAGTTCAAGCCTCACCACTGGCAAAAGACAAAAAGAAAAAAAAAACAAGAGGGAGGGAATGTTAGGACAAAAGTATATGCAGTCCACTCTATTTTAAGTAATGTAAAATAAATTCATTATTGTACTGAAGAATATGTAATATTTGAAGAACATATTAAAAGTGCAATATATCCATATTAGTAATATTTTTCAGTCACAAAAACCACAGGAAATGCTGAGGATATGAAAAGGACCAGAATCTTTCAAGTGAAATATTTTCAAGCAATGTTTGTGCGACATTGACTTCATTCACTTCCCTCACCCCTGTCCCCACAAAAATTTCCAAAGTGAAACAATACTACTTTTGGCAGATTGTAACAATATGGCCAACACTAGCTAAACCTTTAGGATACTTAACATCTACAAACCATACAACTTTGAGCAAGGTACATCACTTAAGTTGTGTTTTGTCATGTTTGTTTTAAAGCATAAGGTGCCTAGCACACATTTCCTGAATTGCCAGAAAAAGCATCAGGTAAAAGAAAGAACTAGTACCACTAGATGCCGCATTTAATAATAGGATAAGTTTGAGAGAGCTTGCATTCTAGAAATGATAGACAGTGAGGTTAGACTGAGTGAAAGAGAAGGGGATTAGCTTTCTTGTAGAGGCAGATCTTTCAGGTGTGAGAACATATCTCTGTACTATAAACCACAGCTCCTAACCCTCTGATAATTCAGATCTGGTTCATTCCTCAGTCTAGCTCACCTCTCTCCTCTCAATATTGGAGAGTGCTTGGAAGCTTTGGAGAAAGTTGTACCAGGTGAATCTTGTGCTCTGGAAAGTCGAATCAATCATTGCTAGGGAAAGGGAGGCTAACCAGATCTTCCCGTTCTAGTGCTTCTCTGCCTCTGCTCTTTAGGGCTAGTGAGAGTTCACAAGGACAGTCAGGATGCACACTCCTGTTCAGAATCTGCCCTCCTTCGAATCTGCCACGCTTACTTAATTCCAAGGAATACAGGTCCATCAGCCAGTCGTGTACAAACATGTGTGAACTGGAGCCAGGCGTGCTAAGAGGCTACGGTGCCCAGAAGGACTAGAAACGTCCCCACAAGAAAACAGCACAGAACCCCACCAACACAACTGCCATAGCACAAGACTCGGCCAGCACACCCTTCACAACCTCACTAGAATTGTGACTCGTCCATCGTTCAGCTGGGCAAATGATGTCATCACACTGGTCCACAGCAGAATCAGGCGTGGAACAGAAGCGCAAGCCTCCCCAGCTCTCCTAGTCTGCACAACCTTCTAGCCTGCCCGCGAACCTTCCCGAGCCAGCTAGGTGCCGGCACCTGGAAGGACACTGATTCTGGCAGAACCGACTCTGACAAAGCCATCACGACCCCAGGCACAGTCATCCAGACCGGAGGGACCCGGCAGTGCGTGGAGCCTCCAGGCTACCCGCCCGGCTCCAGCTGCCGCCCGCAGCCCGTTTTCCTGCCTGCCTGCCATCCACTCACATTTCAGGTCCCCAGGTTCGCCAGGCACGGCGGGGCCTCTTGCCACCCCGGCTCCGGCACTCAGAACACTGAACTTCACTCCAGAAACTTCCCAGGAGCTTGGTTCAGCTCCAGAAACCGGAATTCCTGAGCAGAAAACGCCGTGAGTGGGCGGGGAGACGCATGCAGGGGAGGAGCCTGAAAGAGCTCTGCCAGTGGGTCTGTCCCTGGGGAAGACTACATTTCCCACTATGCTTTGCGCTACACTAGTGGAAGTGGAAATCCTGGTTTTCCCCTGCGATGTTGTGAGACCAAATACAAATTCAAATGTGGGCACAGCACAAAATAATCTTAAATAATAATAATTTTAAATAATAATATTCAATCTTAAATAATAATTTATTATTTAAGATTTAAGTTAATCTAATTATTTAAGTATCTAATTGTATTAATGTAATGGAGGCAATTTTTCCATATCTTCTTTTTCCTAACAGTATGAGTTAGCAAAATTAAGATTAATAGACTTTGCCAGAGAACCACACAGATATCCACGTACAGAGAACAAAGAAAGGTTTATTGCCAAGGCTTATTGCCAGGAGAGGGAAGCCAGCAAGACTCATTTTCATGAGGGAGGAATGAGAAGAAGCACAGGCTATTGTCTGGGATGACCTATATAACCTAGGAGGTTTAGGAGGGGTTACAAAGGGCTAGCAGGGGAAGGCTCTGGTGTGGGCCAGGGGCCTCATTCATCATGTTGGACTAGGATTTATGGCTGCCATCCAAGTGGTAGATTAGGGGTCCTGCAACTGCCAAGATCTGAAGGTCACTCTAAGGGGCTCTTGTTGCCTTATATGGTGGTAGCTGCCCCAGAGAAGTGTCATGCCAAGGTAAAGGGGGTTGGAAGATGATTATTTACTGCCTTTACTACATGGGCCTGGTGTTGCCTAGGAAGGGAGCATGCTAAGCTGTGGAGAAGGGAAGGAGTGGACTAAGCTATGGGAAGGGACCCATTTCACTAACAGTGTGTTCTGAAGCGTGACAGTTGTGTCTCTGTTTGCCTTAAATTTTCTAATGGTAACTGTTACCGGTTCTGGGGGAGGGGATTCCACATACCACCAGAGTCCACTATGCAGAGACAGTCTCATGCAAAAAGATGAATTTATTGGGGAAGTGGATAGCTGACTGGCCAGGGACGAAGCACAGACTAAACTTGTGTTTTTAAGGGCCAAAAACCACGTGGTCAAGCCCGGCCACACGCAGAAAGATTGCATAGTGGCCAGTGGAGTTACAGTCTGCCTCATAGTAACTGTTTGAACTAACCTATCATGTGGTTTAAATTGGTGTGTGAATTTGGCAGTCCCCACACAAAGCAGGCAGATATTCTTACTTGTGGGGGCGGGGATAAGGCTGCTTCTTCCTGGAAGGGCAAAGGTAGTGGCTGGGCTGTTTTCCTATAGTTAACCTCCCACATTTCCCAAGGCAGGTGGTCAAGCAGATTACACAATCTTATCACAACAAGCACAGGGACTTTCCAAACAGTTTTCCCAGCATCTCATATTTCCCAGAGTCTCAACAGACACAGCATATTTCCTGACCCTGAGGTGCTTGTGAGAAACCAGTTTTTTTTTGGGGGGGGGTCCGGTTGTGGGGCCTGAACTCCGGGCCTGGGCCCTGTCCCTCAGCTCTTCATGAAGCTCAAGGCTAGCGCTCTACCACTGAAAGACCCCAGACTCACTGAGATACTTTCGTCTACGGGAGGGCGCCCCAAAAACCAAGACTCCAAACCAGTAGATGCAACAAGCAAGAGGAGTTTATTCAGCGTTTGCGCAAACGGACTTTCTACCCCAGTTCAGGAGAGAGCCCTGAGCAGAGGTCACAGGCATTTTTAAAGACAAAATCCACAGGATTAGCATATGACACCAGGTGACCCGGGATTGGTCCATTTACAAGTCACTGTGTACTCCAGCAATCATTTTGCTACTCGGGAAACTTTGTAACACTCTTCATAAAATGGTTGGCTCAGGACAAATCTAGGGGGAGCGGTCACACTGGAGGGGAGTTCACATAGTTGCAGGCTTGTGATTGGTTGAGGTTTGACCTAGTTTGCTGGACTTGCCAGATGGTCCTTATCTTGGGTCCCATTTGGGGATTTTCAAACAAGAACTTAGAAAAACATACTCTTTTGTTATTTATCCTTAACCACAGACCTTGTCCCAGGGGCCGGCATCTGGACTCTGAAACTTTTTACTTATTTTTAGGGAGGGGAAGGGTCAGTGCTAGCTAGCATAAGCAAGTTTACAGAAGCAAAATCAGCTGTTAGCAATTGTAAAATGTAACTCTAATTTATTTTATCTTTCATTCCCTCTTTTTTTTTTGGACTAATTTTAATCTTAAAATTTAGGGTGTCTCTATATTATCTTGTGGGGTGTCAGTTGTTTTTAATGCTTGGTATTGTTGGGTTAATACCATGGCCTGCGTATTGGATAGCCTTTCGCGGATAAACTGTAACAGCCTATTAAGAATGCAGGGGCCAAAAGTAAGAATCAAAAGGAAAATAAGCACGCGTCCCAGAATCGTGGAGATCAGGGTGGTCATCTATGGAGACCTACAGTTAATGTCAGAAGCAAGAGAACTATACCAGCCAGGGCAGTTATTAGGGTTGTCGCCCATGGGGACCATGAGAAGAGAGGCTGATAACATGACTCAGTCCCTCAGACTCTTTTAACCAAGGCCAAACTTTTTTTTTTTTAAATATAAAGGCTACCTTGCTTTATGAGAAGTCCAGTTCTGGGTGATTACAGAGAACTACCTCTGCCAACGAGTCTACCTGGTGGCTCTAACTGAACCAGCATCTAGATTGCAGTAGGCATATAGATAAGACAAAGAATATTTTACATCAGTACACCAATCCTGACTTTATGTATAGCACAGCTAACTTAATTTCATACCAGCTCTACTCGTAAGCTCCAATTTTAATACATACCATACCATTTGTTACATATACTTTTTGAGGTTTGTCTTTTTTTTTTAATATTTAAAGACAATCCTTACTTTTTAAATCCTTTTTTATCCAGGATACCAATTTTACCCAAATTTTTTTCCCAAGGCTTTTTTTACCACCCTCCTTTTTAATTTCTTGAGCATCTTTGTGGCTAGAGTTTAAGACTGCCCAATTTTCCTTTGGCTTGTGGAACCTTTACCTTAGAACAGCCTTAAGGCACCACTGTGATGCAGAAGCTTGCTAGATTTTAAGGCTAAGAGTATTACCTCCATTGATAACACACTCAGGTTATTACCATACCAGAGCCAAACTAGGCTGTGACCATAGAGTGGATTTCCAGTCACTATGCACTGAAGTGCCTAAGGTAAGCAAGCCAGTGATATCCTTGTCCCCAGTATCCACTGTGGGAATAGAGAGGATTTTTGGGTATCACCCAGAAGAATGTCCCACAAGATCTTAGATTTAGCAGCTTTTAACCAGGATGCAGTCTCAGGTGATGAAACCAGGCAGGAGTTTAGTCTATTTTTACCATGGTGGAGATGGTCTGGGTGAAGACATAGATTTCCTCCAGGTGACTGTGAGGCTGTCTTTCAACTCTACCCATTAGGATATGCAGCAAAAACTGCAGTAGCAGGATCTCTCAGTTGCTCCAAGGGACTGTCACACCTCATGCTGGGCTGTAAATTTCTACACAGACTGGTTAAGGATACATAGCATAGGCTTGACAGGTTTTGATCCTGCTGGTTTTTAAGATCTTTAAACAATAGCCCAGGACAATTTATCAAAATTATAACTTTTTTACTAACCAGATATTTTTGTAAATAGACACAGAAGGCTTAGTCTTGTAGCCATCTCTGACAGATGCAGTCTTTACACCTTGCACACCTACAACTGTTAACACTATTTTTTATGTCTTTTAAAAAATTATTTTATCTATTTTGTCTCATTTTTTAAAAAACTGATTCTGGACCCTTGATCTTAAAAAGGGGGTAAAAGGGCAAAGGTCCATCTTCTGTAACTTCTTCAAGCTGACTTCAGGGGCGTTGATCCTACCTAGCCAGGAACCTATAACCTTAGCCTATTTTACAAAGAGGCTATCAGGGTTAGATGTCATTAAGAACAATATTTAACTTTTGACAACTGCACAGACCTTTTTTTCCGTCTACAGCAGTGTAGCTTGTTTACCACTCTGGTTTGCAAAAACATCTTTTTAGAAGGCTTAGGAATGTGATCTCTAATGATCTCAACAATACCTAAGTTACCTTTGCAGGCCTTTAGACAGGTATCAATAGAAACACACTCTCTGGTTTACAAACATTTTCCTGAGCAGATGAACTTCATGTAACTAGTGTCAGCTCAATTAGAGCTGCCAATTAGAGCTTTTTGGCACATAAAGGGGTTGAGATTTAAACTATCCCCCACATTTTATAACATTAGCTTTTTATTACTATCACAGAGGACTGGCAAGTTCCTGTCCCTTACAAGGTAGATAGTCATGGACATTAGGCATGCTTACAAACTCTTCCCATGACCTCCCGGCTCTGACCAGTTTTGAAGGCCACACACAAATGACTCTAGGATCTGACATTTTTGTCATCCAAGCAGAGGCGTAAGCCTCTGGATGCTTCTCCATTTTTCTTGTCCCAGGAGTGTCTTCTCTACACTGGATAAATGCCTCATTGGCATTTTTCTTAGCTGATCACTGGACTTGAACTCGGGGCCTGAGTGCTGTTCCTTAGCTCTCCAGCTCAGGGCCAGCACCCTGCCATTTTGAGTCCCGGACTCGGGGCTTGAATGCTGTCCCCTGACTCTTCAGTCCAGGGCTAGTACTCTGCTGGCTGAATAGAGGTGACAGTCTCACAGGAACCTTTTTGTGCCCGGGCTGGCTTTGAACCAGTTTCAGATCAATGAGTCATACAAAAGGCCATTTTACTCCAATTAAAAGCAACAAGGTGGTCAACATAGAAGTAGCTTTTAAGCATGCTCTTACCTGAAACTTATTAAGAGTCAAAGTTACATCTGACAAACTTTTAAGAATCCTCTGTGCTTTGCTCTGGACTTTGCTGGAAACGTAAAAAACCTATAAGAGCAAACTGGAATAGCAATTATTTTGGTAATCCTAATTTTTTTTTCTGTGTACATTGAACCCAATGTTAAAAACAACTTTACTTTTAAATTTTATATCTAAATATCTATTTCCTATTTTTTAAAGTTTCCTATTATTTTTTTAATATTGTATACTTTAGTTTTTATTTGCATTTTGAAAAGATCCCTTGAAATCTTGAGGCCAAGTGTCACTCATTGTCTCTTGGCTGCTTGTTTTAAAACAGACACATATTAAGATTTTTAAACTCAAATGACAATTTTTTTCCTTAATGCAAAAATTACAGTCACTATCACTATACCACAAAGCTAGACTTAACATCTTTATAACTTTAAAAAACATCCTAATTGTAGAACATAATTGAAAGTAAGCCACATTATACAAATAACTTTTTAACTCTTTTTTTAGGCCTTTTTAATTTTAATGTTAACACATCCAAGGGAAAGTTTTAGCAGTACTAATCAGATCATCACATCACTCATTTTAACCATCATGTTTTCAGTGTCTATCTGCAGGGAAAAGTGACAGAACAAAATGGGCCATTTAGCCCCTTTTATGAAATGGGCACACACCCAATCTGACTCTTTAGGGTTAGATGAACTGCGTTTGTCAGCTTGCCCTCTTTTACCATGCGTGGACTCCTCCCAGGGTCTGTCCCACCATGCATGACCAGCTGAACTGCACTTCTGCTTGTTCACCCCTTACCCCTAAAGATAGGTCTTCTGTTGGCTTTTAAGTTTCCCCCCTGTCTCTTATCTTGGTTCTTGAATGAAATACACAGTTTTAAACAAAACAGGTACTGTCTTTGACAGTGTTAAACTAACCTTTACATTTAATTTTTTAATATTTATCCCCAAATTTTAGCCAAGGGAACTAAATCCCAAACTGCCAATGCATTTTTGTTTTTTTGTTTTTTTTTTGGTCCGGTTGTGGGGCCTGAACTCTGGGCCTGGGTGCTGTCCCTCAGCTCTTCAGCTCAAGGCTAGTGCTCTACCAATTGAGCCACAGTACCACTTCTGGCTTTTTTCCTTTTGCTTATGTGGTGCTGAGGAATCGAACCCAGGGCCTCAGGCATGCAAGGCACGCATGCTACCACTGAGCCACCTTCCCAGCCCCCTGCCAATGCATTTTTGCTAGGCCAGATAACTTGATTACAGTATAAACAGTCTTACCCATTTTAAAATATTAGTTTTTAAAATACCAGATTTTTTTTATTTGCAAGTTAAAGAAACTTTAAAAAGCCCTTTAAAACAATGTGAAGATTCTTTAACATTTTTGGTAATGTCCAAACCTCATAACCTTTTGAATTTTAAATTTAAACTCACCCAACTGTTACAGCATGCTGACAATTCTTATCTTTGAACATGTTTACAAACACACACAAAATACTCACACAGATCTTAAAGCACGCAAAAATCAAAATCAGTTGTACATACATTATTTAAAGTTTTTTTTTTTTTTTTTTTTTTTTGGGTCCGGTCATGGGGCCTGAACTCTGGGCCTGGGCGCTGTCCCTCAGCTCTTCAGCTCAAGGCTAGCGCTCTACCGCTTGAGCCCCTTCCCAGCTCCCGTGGTGTACTTCTTAATCAAACTCCTCTTTAAAAACCTAACACTGTGGGGCTGGGAAGGTGGCTCAGTGGTAGAACGCTGTGACTTGTAAATGGACCAATCCCGGGGCACCTGGTGTCATATAGACAGTATTTCTTTTAAACCAGGTACCTTTGTTGGGCTTCATTTTTCCAGAGCTTGCTTGTCTAGCAAGGCAATTTACTATTTAGTCTTTTGATTCCCTTCTGTTGGAGGAGGGCTGGGGGAGGGGGTCACCTAAAACTAAACTGGCCAGATTTTTTTTAATCCAGTTTTTTTTTTTTATTTTTTGGGGGGTCCCACAAAGGTGGGGTCCACTGAGCAGAGGCAGCTGGTGCAGGGGAGGGAAAGGAAGAGAGCCAAGACCTGTGGGTATTCACTGTGTTCTGGATGTTTTGCTATATTCTTTGCCAATATAATCCATTCAATCTTAAAAAAAAACACACACACACAGGATTAGCATATGACACCAGGTGCCCCGGGATTGGTCCATTTACAAGTCACAGCGTTCTACCACTGAGCCACCTTCCCAGCCCCACAGTGTTAGGTTTTTAAAGAGGAGTTTGATTAAGAAGTACACCACGGGAGCTGGGAAGGTGGCTCAGTGGTAGAGCGCTTGCCTTGCATGCCTGAGGCCCTGGGTTCGATTCCTCAGCACCACATAAGCAAAAAGAAAAAAAGCCGGAAGTGGCACTGTGGCTCAAGTGGTAGAGCGCTAGCGCCCAGGCCCAGAGTTCAGGCCCCACGACCGGACCCCCCCCCAAAAAAAAGAAGTGCACCATGAAGGTGGAATTCAGATAAGGTTTATTCATTGTTCTGGCTGGCACCTGGCCATGTTAGCACTCTGTGCAGCTGGGAAAGAAGAGGGTCTGGCCCTGGGCTAGGCCTTATCTAGGGTAGGGGCAGGAAAAGGTGTGGCCACATCCAGTCCAGATGTGACCTCAGCAGATGCAGATGTGACCTCTTCCAGGTGTGCCAGTGACCAGTGTCTAGGCAATGCAGGTACTGGCAAAGACTTGGCTGCAAGGAGGGCAGAGTCTGCTTGCCATCCAGGAGTGAACCTTGCAAAAAGTTTATTGGGGTATGCTCCCAGATGTACTCCCTGGTTGGAATCAGAGAGGTCTCACAGAGTCTGGTTGTAGCAGGGTTTATATGGCTGGGGTCAGCAGGAACTTTTAGCATGCAACCTGTTTTGTGAGTTGAAGCAGTTTCAGGCTAGTGCCCCCAAGGAACGATTGGTTCAGGTGGTGTATAATTGGGACAGGTGGTGTAAAAGGAAGTGGCTTTTCTCGGCTACCTCTGCCCTCCAGCGGCCTGTCATGGATTATATTTTGCAAAGGATGTTACCGTTCTAATGTACACACTAGAATAAAATAGTAGTACTGAATGGTACATTTGTCTCAGTTTACATTTCTAAAGGCTCATAATAATTTTCCCATATATTTAAATTTCTGCTTATCACATGTTAGCAATTTTTGGTTGTTTGTTTCTAAGATGGACCTGGATTTTGCCTTGCTTCTTCCAATGTCTTCTACAAACTAGGGGAAAGTTTCTACATGGAGATTTCTTAGAGCTCCTTTCTGTTGGGACCCCATCTTAATGTTAGGACCCAGTGAGCGTATGTGACTCCAGTCTGGTAAAACATCCATCTTGTTGTTTGTGCAGCAAACCTAAAATTAACCCCAATCCCACAAAGGAACTGAATCAGCCTAGAGGAACTAACTTAGAGAAACAAGTCTAGGAAGCCAGTAAAAAATGTGTTTTGCAAGTCCCTGATAACAGAGCCTAAAGAATAAAGATGAGAGGCCAGGTGGACTCATCCAATCAGTAGTGAGTGCATCTGTAACCCCCTGCCCACCAAGAAATTCAAACCCCGCCTTTTGCCTGCCAAATCCACTCACCAAAACTGACCAAAGTGCTAAGCTAGTTTAAACAACTGTTTAGGAATAAGTTGTAACCTCATCGGCCATCTGCGTGTAACTCGACTGTGCAATTTTGTGAGTGTTACAATGCTATTGGCCACCTGCGTGTGGCCAGCCTAAACTGCTTGGCCTGTTCCCTATAAAAGTTAGCCCATGCAGCTGGGTGGGTTCTCTCTCTGCCAAGGCGGCCCTGACCAGTCAGTTTCTAGGTGCTTCAAGGGAAATATAGGTTTGTCCGACTTCCGCTTTGTTTAAGTCTCATTCCTTTGATCACAGACCCCAATATTGAGGAGCCACCCCAATACTTTCTAGATTCTTACAGAAATTTCATTGCTCTTCCAACAGAAGTTGGTTTTTGGTGTTCAGCCTGGGCTTAGTTAGAGGAGTGAAGATTTGTGTAGGTCTATTACCATGTGTAGCTTGACAATGGGCCCAAAGTCAGCCTGCTTTAGCCTTTCTGAGTTGTATGCTCTGCATTGTTTGATTTCCTGTATTCTTGCTATTTCTACAAGTTACTCCAAATACTATAACTCCAGGTTGCAAATCTAGGGAACTTGGACTTGACTTCCCAGAGTTTCTTCCATTAGACTGTGGAATGTAAGGTATATTAACTAAGTAGGTTTCATTAGGTAGCCGATTAAGAGACACCATGCGCTGTTCAGGCAGGAGAAGCTTATTTACCCAACTGCTGCCTCCAGCCACCCCCCCTCCCCCCAAGCGTGGTGGAGAAGCATGGTTGAAAAGGAAAGGGGGAAGGTGGAGAGGAGCCACCCACCTCTGGGCCAGGACTTATCTAGGCCTGGGACAGGAAGAGGTATGGCCAGGTGGGGGAAAGGTGTGGCCACACTGGATCTGGTTGTGATCTCAGGGTCTGGGACCCTCCTAGGGTAAGACAGGAGGCATGTGACCAGAGGTGGCCCAGGATGTGACCTAGACAGAGGGGAGGTGACTACTTCCAGGTCTGCCAGTTACCTAGGTAACAAATACTTGGTGGAAACTTATCCAAGAGGGAGGGAGGTGTCCCTTGTGCAGACCTTATATGGAAGAAATCCTTTCTCTTCTTCCCTCATTCCTCTGGACGCTGTGATTCTTCCTTAAACATTTATGGGTGTGAGTTCTGAGGATCCTTTACACACAACATGATTAGGAAGGGTTGTATGGGGCATTTTCGTGTCTTCATTCACCTTCTACTATACAGTATCTCCTTTCTCCTCTTTGTGGACCTGAGGCTGTTATTTATGAAGATAGTGAAAGTAAGGTGATAAGGGTCCTTGATCTAAGGAACGAGACCAATAAAAAGCAAAAGTCAAGCATTGAGAATCAAACTGACGGGTCAGGGCCATCTCTATGGTGAGTGCGACCCTGCCTAGTCTCACAGGCTAGCTTTTATAGGGAAAAACTGAAAATCCTAAAGGAACTGTAAACATATAGCTAATTTTACTCTTATTGGTTAAAACAGAAGGGTTACATATGTGCTTTTACTGAGTGGATACCTCCACCTGGCCTGCTGACCTTGTTGCTCAGGCTTTGTTTCTGGGAACTGGCTGTTTTGGAAATTGTTTTTTTCTTTCTTTCTTTCTTTTTGGCTCCCTTACAGACAGGGTCGGCTTGCCCTTACTGCACAAACAATGGATGTGGGTGTAGTAGGAAGACCCTACTCAGGCAGGCAAGCCCACCTAGTTATCTGTGTTAGGTTTTTAAAAAGAGGTAGCCGAGTTAAGAACAGCACCACCCACGTGGTATTCAGGTAAGGGGTTGGTTTATTCATCATTCCAGCTGGCACCAGGCCATCTTGGTCCTCCACGTGGTGGGGAAAGGGCTGGGAAAGAGAGAGAGCTGGGAAAGAGAAGAGAAGGAAAGATTTGAGAAAGAGCTAGAAAAGAGCAGAGAGAGGGCGTCTGGGCCTGGGCTAGGCCTTATCTAGGGTATGGGTGGAGAAAGGTGTGGCCACATCAAATTCAGATGTGACCTAAGTGGATGCAGAAGTGACCTCTTCCAGGTATCCCAGTTGCCTAGATAAAGCAGGTACTGGTGGAGACTTTGCTGCGAGGAGGGTGGAGTCTGCTAGCCATCCAGGAGCGGACCTTACATTCTGGAGTGACAGAGCCCACTGCAACAAAGTTGTTAACAAAGAAACAACTTTATTGAGAAGGTTCCTACACTGACTGGCCAAGGTCACAGCACAGGCTCGGGAGCTGATATTGCAACCCAAGCAGACCATGTACTTTGTTTTGTTTTGTTTTGGGTCCAGTTGTGGGGCTTGAACTCTGGGCCTGGGCGCTGTCCCTCAGCTCTTCAGCTCAAGACTAGCACTCTACCACTTGAGCCACAGTGCCACTTCCGGCTTTTTTTTTTGCTTATGTGGTGCTGAGGAATCGAACCCAGGGCCTCATGCATGCAAGGCAAGCGCTCTACCAATGAGCCACCTTCCCAGCCCCTGTACTTTGATTTTTAAAGGGAAAATTCACGAGGTCAAGCCTGATCACACAGGTGACCAATGAGATTGTCACACATGCAAAAGATTGCACAGTCATGCCAGACCACATGCAGGTGGCCAGTGAGGTTACAATTTGTCACATAATGGCTGTTTAAACCAGCTTATCACTTTTGGTTTAAATGACTCACAAATTCAGTGGGTAAGGCAGAGTTTATGGTAAGCATGCACAAAGGAGGAGTTTAGTGGAGTTTACCATAAGCACGTGAAAAAGGTGGAGTTTAAGGTAAACTCATGAAGTTGCCAGTTTGAGCCAGATTACAACATATCTGTTTTATCGGGTTAGTCCTTAACTGAACAATCAAGCTAGGTTAGGTTGTTAAGGGGAGGGGGAACCTAGAGGCCTTCTTTCCATTTCAGGAACTGGGCTGGTTGGAGCCAAGGTCTAGTTAACTTTGTTTAAAGGTTTTTTGTTTTGTTTTGTTTTTTTTTTTTTCCTAAAATCCCTAAAACAAAGGCAAAGCCTGGAAAGAAGCTGTATCAGCTTGAGTCTCCTCTCAGGGCCTACTTCACGGGCAAGGTCAGTTCTTACTTATACTTTACAAACCAGGTGGACAAAATGGAGTTAGGCTAAAGTGGTCCTAACATAAGGCATATTCAGATGTGTACATTAAACATGAGAATACCTCTAGTAATATAAAGGACAACAACGGAATCACTTTCTGTAACAGTAAATTCATCAGAGTCAAGGAGAGGAGGATGGGGAACAAATGGGGTATTTCCAAAGTAGCTGTTATTTTAGTTTTCAATGTTCAAGGTTAGACTTTCTTGAAATTTGTTTTGTTTTTGTTTTTTGTTCTGGGGCTTGAACTCTGGGCCTGGCACTGTCCCTGAGCTCTTCAGCATAAGGCTAGCACTCTACCACTGAAGTGGACCCTGAGATGGGGCCTAAGCTGGTATGATTCCATTTTGAGCTTTGCCTTTGTTTTAGGGATTTTAGACTTGATGGGCCTAGTTCCCAGAATGAAAAAAATGCATCTGGTCCCCCTCCCCTTAACAACCTAACCCACCCTTGATTGTTCAGTTAAAGACTGACCAATAAAACAGGTTGTAATCTGGCTCAAACTGGTGACACCACACACAGTAAACCCTGCCTATTGCACATGACTATGGTAAACTCCGCCTTTTGCCCGCCAAAAGGTAGACCCCCCCCCTGCCTTACCCGCTAAATTTGCATGCCACTTTAAACCAAGGTGATAGGCTGGTTTAAACATCCATTACAGACAAACTGCAACCTCAGTGGCCACCTGTGTGTGTGGTCTGGTATGACTGTACAATCCTTTGTATGTGTTACAATCCTATTGGTCACCTGTGCATGACCGGGCTCATGACTTTTGCCTTTAAAAACCAAAATATGTGGACCACTCGGGATTGCTATATCAGCTTCCGAGCCTGTACTATGGCCCTGATGGGTCAGTGTAGGAACCTCCTCGATAAAGTTGCTTCTCTGTTAACAACTTTGTTGCCATGGGGTCTGTCACTCCGGATGACGAGGTGGGCTTGCCTGCCTGAGCAGGGGTCTTCCTACTACACCACTTGAGCCACAGAACCATTTCTGGTTTTCTGGTGGTTAATTGGAAATGAGTCTCCTGGACGTTCCTGCCCTGGCTAGCTTTGGACTATGATCCTCAGATCTCAGGCTCCAGAGTAGCTAGGATTACAGGCATGAGCCACGGGTGCCTGGCAAGTGTTTTGTTTTTGATACCACTGAAAATAGAATTGACTTTTAATATTTGTGTGCAGGTCTTGGGACTTGATCTGTGGTCTCGGATGCTGTCTCTGAGATTTTCAGCTCCAGATTACTGCTCTACTATTTAAGCAACAACTCCACTTCTGGCTATTTTGGTGATTAATTGGAGTTAAGATTCCTTTCTGCCTGGACTGACTTCAAACAGTGGTCCTCAGATCTCAGCCTCCTGAGTAGCTAGGATAACAAGTGTGAGCCACTGGCACCAAGCAAAATTATTTTTGTATGAATCCCACATCCTGTTAGGTTTTTTTTTGTTTTTTGTTTTTTTGGGGGGTCCTGTCGTGGGGCCTGAACTCTGGGCCTGGGCCCTGTCCCTCAGCTCTTCAGCTCAAGGCTAGCACTCTACCACTTGAGCCACAGTACCACTTCCGACTTTTTTCTTTTTGCTTATGTGGTGCTGAGAAATCAATCAAACCCAGGGCCTCATGCATGCAAGGCAAGCGCTCTACCACTGAGCCACCTTCCCAGCTAGTTTTTTTTTAAACCACAATTATTGAGTATTTTTTCACTGAAATCCCTATCACTATCTCAATAAACTATATCTTCTGCAAATAATGACCATTATACTTCTTCCTTTCAGCCTAGATAGTTTTTGTAATATCTGAGTTGCTATATACTGGCAGACAGTTTCTCCTATGTCTGGCCTCAGTCCCTTCTGCTGTTGGAAATTTATTCTCTTCCCTGAACCTCCTTTTCCCTTGGAAAAGAAAATCCATGGGAACAAAAATGTGAAATCAAAAAACAAAACAAGATTATTGATAAAGGGCAAAAACTCTTGGTAAAGGAAAACCCCAGACAAAGGCTGACTATTAGTCAGCCTTTGCCCCTTCTCCATCCTTGCTAAAAAGCAAAAGAACATCTCTCTCACACTCATTTACCAGGCTGGCAGCTTTACAGAAGGCTGTTGATAACCATGAGGCTTATCACCAGCTGCACTGAGTTGCTGTATTAGTCAGGAGGTTATAATAAAAATAATTTCTGTAACATTGTCAATAGCATTGATAGTTTTGGTCATGCTGACCAAGTCAAGATTACATTTTGCCTTTCTTCCTGTGACTCAAGGCTGTGTTTTTGCTGTTTTGCTTCTGTAATCTTGCTTGCTTGCCTCAGTAACAGGACCTTAAGACCACCAATTGAAGACCACCACTGAGTAGTCCCAATTATTACATATGATATTTACCATAAAGAACAAATGACTTTAAAGGCCATAATACTATAATCAATGAAAATGTGCCAAACCTGCCTTGCATGAGTCGTCTATGTAACCTACCTCTATAAAAACGCATCCTACCCTGAGCTCAATGCCTTTCTCCTACTTTCCCAGTGGTAGGCAGCCATCCCTGCGTGGCGGTAATAAGGTTCCTAGCTCCTTTAACTGGGTATCTTGGAGTCTCTTTTGGATGCAGAATATTATAGTTTTATTTCTGCTGTAAAATTGACTCTGCTAGCAACTCCAGTAATAAATAAAATGAGTTAGAGTACATATATTTTTGTCCTGATATTATGTTGTGATATTTGATATCAATAGTTATTAAAAAGTTTTATTTTTAAAGAAAAATATTTTTGGTACATAAGAATTGTTCAGGGGAGTTTCACAGTGACATTACAATAGAGGCTTATATTTTACTTTATCCAAATCACCCACTAGCCAGGCACTGGTGGCTTATGCCTATAATCCAAGCTACTCGGAAGGCTGAGATCTGGGAATCACAGATTGAAGCCAGCCCAGGCAAGAAGTCCATGAGACTCTTATCTTTAATAAACTACTCTGAAAAGGCCAGAAGTGGTGCAATGGCTCAAGTAGAGCCACTAGCCTTGAACACAAAGAGGCTCAGGGACAGCATCCAGGCTGGGTTAAAGCCTCAGGACTGCCTATCCAAAAAAAAAAAAAATCACCCCCTCCAAAATTCTCCATCATCTAGTGCTCTTCTTAGAATAATTTCTGCAGGTCCATTGTTCTGTTTTCAAACATGTTTGTAAATGGCCAACATTGTTTGCATGTGTAAGAATAAAACATTTAAATCTGTTGGTACTGTTTTGGAAAGGGGAAAGGGGGGTTGATAAAAAGGGTGAGATGGGCACATTATAAACATCTGAGAACCTCACCCCTTTGTACAACTAATGTATATTCTTTTTTTATAGGTATATTATATACTCAGTATGCCTCTCCATTGCCCCATCCTCAGCTCCCAAAAGAGATGTTTTACCCAACTGTTTTTATTTGGTGCTTTTTTGTTTTTGGTACATATCAATTACTTAATTATATTCCCCATGGGATTTCACACATGCATATATAACAATGGATTAAACTCATCTATTCCTTTTTCCCTGTGTCCCTTTTCTGCCTATTGTTCATATTCTCAATGAGTTTCCTAATGCCATCTTCAAACAGACACAATGTGTTTTGCAACTTTTGTTCCTCCATTATTCTCTTTCCCTTTGTCCTTCTAAAGAATCCCACTGTGGCAATCATGTTTTAAATAGGTGCTTGTTTATGTAGTGTATGTGTCTGTGTGTGTCCAGATTACACAAATGAGTGAAAATACATCCTATTTGGCTTTCTGTGCTTGGCTTATCTTTTCTAGCCTCATCTGGTTTCCTGAATATGCTATCCTTTCATTTTTCGGTATCATTTAAACTACAAATACTTTTGGTAGGAATTTTAGTTTAGGAATTTTACTGCTTGTGTGTCTGGGACTTTTCAAAGAAAATCTCCACTACATGACAGACATTTGAACTAATACAGAATTTTTTTTGGGAGGGGGGGAGAGGTCAATTGTGGAGCTTGAACTCTGGGCCTGAGCGCTATCCCTCAGCTCTTCAGCTCAAGGCTAGTGCCATAGCACCACTTCCAGTTTTATCGAATTTCTTTTTTAAGTACTCACTATTGAAAACCATATGTTGAAGAGCAGTATCAGCAAGAATTGGGAATCCAGATAAAGCAAGGTTTTGAAAGGCCCCATTTGTCAGCCTCAGATACAACTCAGGCCTGACTCACTGGCCTGGTCATCCCTGCAGGGCAGATTTCTTCTTGCATTTGTCAGCTTCCATGTGGGTCTGACTTTTGCTTCTACACTGTTGACATCCCAAAACTGTGAGAGCAAAAAGCCCATTCTATGTTTATCTGGTGTGTGTAAGTATCTTTTTCAGTTCTTACATCATGCCCATTTTATGAGCTAGGACTGTTTTTGTATTTCCAGAGTTGGGTGACCATTATAGTAGTTAATTGTAGGACATTCTCCTCACCTCAAAAAAAAAAAAAAAGAAACAAACAAAAAAATAAAGACAACCTTTGTTAACCTCCCCCTCCTTCTCCAGCCCTCAGTAATTGTCAGTCTGCCCTCTGTTTCTACAGTTGATAACTTCTTCTAAGCAGAACTCATCGTTCACAGGCATGTAAGTGGCATTTTTCACTTAGAGTAATCTATACCCAGGTTCATCTAAGTAGTATCATGTCTGTCCTTTATTTCATTGCCAAATCATATTTTATTGTATAGATGTATCACATCATTGATCATTCATTGGTAGAAGGTCATTTACCTTACTTCCACATTACTACTGTGAAAATATCTCTAGATGACTTTCTGTGGCACTGTGTTTTCTTCTGGTATCATTTTCTCATCCCAGGACAGCTCTGCCCTCAGTCCTAACTGTTCCTCTCTACTATGTTGGGTTTCTTTTTCCTACTTTATTAAACCTCATAGCTGCATTCTCTCAGAGTAGGTGTTTTTATCCTCTACTCACACTGTTTCAAATAATTTTCCTCACCATTTTTGGTGAAAATTGAATATTTTGAATGCTATAATGTAGCAACTCTGGACCCTCCTCCACCAGGACTTGTTCATATCTCTGAAGACTTAAAGATCCTAAAGTGATGTTTCAAGGGTCCAGCCTGAGTATGCACATACACTCTTCAGTGACAGCCTAGCAAGCATTTGCTTCTATCATTCAACTTTCAAGTTCCACTTATTGCTGATAATTGTCGTTTCTGTGAAGAAAACACAAGTATAGGAACTTCAGAGTTGCCTGGGCCTACTTTTATGTAGGCACACCTTCTGCAATTGCAGATGTTGGGGAGAATAAATATGTATACCTAGCTCCCACTGCCCTGTAGAGTTTCTGTCCCTTGCAGTAAGAGGCCATATGTGCTTATTCACGTGTCTCTCCCCCCCCCCCACAAATAGACATAACTAAAATATTCTCAAAAGACTCGGTGTTTTTACCAATGTTTTGTGTTTTCTTCATCTTCTGTATGCCATTCTGTGAGTTCCAGATTATAAATGGAAGTCCTTGGTTTTATAAATGGTAGATAGGGCTGGGAAGTTGGCTCAGTGATAGCGTGCTTGCCTCACATTAATGAGGCCCTGGGTTCAATTCCTCAGCACCACATAAACAGAAAAAAGCCAGCAGTGGCACTGTGGCTCAAGTGGCAGGGCACTAGCCTTGAGCTAAAGAGCTGAGGGACGGCACCCATGCCTGAGCTCTGGGTTCAGCCCCCATGACCAACAAAAAATAATAAAAATGGTAGATAATGACCCATATGATTTTTTTTTTGTTGGTCGTGGGACTTGAACTCTGGGCCTGGGCGCTGTCCCTCAGCTCTTCAGCTCAAGGTGAGCGCTCTACCACTTGAGCTACAGCGCCACTTCCAGTTTTCTGGTGGTTTATTGGAGATAGGAGTCTCACGGTCTCTCCTGCCCCGGCTGGCTTTGAACCGCGATCCTCAGATCTCAGCCTCCTGAGTAGCTAGGATTACAGGCGTGAGCCACCAGCGCCCGGCTTCCCATATGATTTTTATAGACACTACTACAATCAACACCACCACCACCAATAGCCTATTAGTGAGCATTTTGCGTCAACTGCAGGTGTGAATCACACCAGTGGCATTGAGTCTAAGTGAATACCTCTTCTCTACTTTCACTAGCCAGAGCAGTCATATTGGTAGCCAGAATCTTGATACTATGAACTAAGTTCTGAGGCCTGCTTTATAAGTTGCTTGTTCTGTCCTTCAAGCAAGTCAAGTGTAGTGTTTGGCACTTAGTAAAACATTACAATACTTGTTTAGAAGATTGCTTAGTGGTAGTAGAAAGGGTGACAAGCAGAAGAATTGGGAAAATTATTTTCTGGGATAGTCTATTTTTGTTAGCATTATAAAATTGCAATTCCTTTAAATGAAACAGTCTACTTGGTATTTACAGTACAAAATTGAGACTTTTCAAAAATAGATTGTTGGGGCTGGGAAGGTGGCTCAGTGACCTTGTATGCATGAGGCCCTGGGTTTGATTCCTAGCACCACACAAACAGAAAAAGCCCAAACTGGTGCTGTGGCTCAGGTGGTAGAGCACTAGCTTTGAGCTGAAGAGCACAGGGAGAGCTCCCAGGCCCAGAGACCAGGCCCCATGATCAACACACACACACACACACACACACACACACACATGATTGTTGGTGCCAGTCTGCACAGATAAATCCCTGGAGCAAAAGCAACAAGTAAAATATACATACAAGTTTAAAAGGAGTTTGATGATACTATAGACATCTCCCACTAGTGAAGAATAAAGGGGGCAGAGTGTAGATGATTGTAGTAGATCAACTCAACCTGGGAAGAAGTAATGCTAGATCTCAACTTCATTCTTTAAATGAGTATAAACCCCAGATCCAAATATAATAACCTATTTAAAAGACTCTTAATTGCCTGGTTCTGGTGGCTCAGTCCTGTAAAGCTAACTGCTCAGGATGGTGAGATCTGAGGATGTCAGTTTAAAACCAGCTGTGGCAGTAAAGTTTGTGAAACACTTATCTCCAAAAGTGGCCAAAAAAAGCCAGAGTGGAGCTAAGGTTCAAATGGCAGAGTGCTTGCCTAGAGCAAAAAAGAACTCAGGGATAGGAACCAGGCCCTGATTTCAACCCCCAGGATGAATAGAAAATGTTTTATTATGGAAAATTTCAGACATATATTGTATAATATCTCCCCACATTCACCAGCCAACTTAAGCAATCATTGTCCAATTATGATCAGTCTATTCAATCTATGGTCATATTCATTTTCTTTTTCCAGTGTTATTTGGGATCAGACCTCAGAATGATAATTTTTCTCCATAAGTTAGGTACCATTGACACCCTTCAGCAGTAGCTGTATCTACTTCCTTAAAATCATCAAATAGGGTCGAGTTGGGCAATGTCTGTATCTGTTTTAGTTGTCTTAATTTGTTTGAGTTAGGCAAATATGATCCACACACAATGATGTATGGATGACTTGTTAGTATCTGTTCACTCCTAGGTTCCTGACTCCTTTACTCTACCACACTTCAGAAATGATAATCTACAATTTGGATTTTGCTTTTTGTGTTGTTGTCCTTTGGATTTTTTTTTGTTTCTTTGGGTTTTCTTTCTTTTTCTTTTTTTATTGTGAAAATACCATACAAAGGGGTTACAATTACATGGACAAGGTAATGAGTGCATTTCTTATCAAGCATTGTTGCTTCCTCCTTTGTTTCCCCTTACCATCTCTTCCCATCTCCTACCCCCCACCCTTCTTTGGGTTTTCTTAAGACTAGGTATCACATCATAGCCAATCTGGCCTTGAACTTGTGATCCAACTCATAATCCTCCTGCCTCAGCCACCTAGTTTTTACCTGTTGTTCTCCACACTGTCATCTGTCATCCAGTGAATCTCATCTAATATAAAGGTTTGAGTACATACAGAGGGCTTGAGTTTAATCTAATGTATTTTATCATGGTTTGGTCTGGCTCGATCCAATCTGTCTAATCACAGTTGCTTTCAACAGGAAGGATATAATGCCTGATTGTGATATCAACAGTCCCTGGTGACAATTAAGGCCATTCACACAGGATCACAGCCATAAAGCCATGCAAGTGGCTGATAGAAGGATTCTAACCTTAAGTCCCGTATTCAGAACCAGAAGCAAAATCAGGAAGAACCATAACAAGGCTGCCCTTGGCACATACCTGTTGTCAGCATGCCCTCCATCTCAGGGCTTCAGCCCCTTCCACTTCACTTCCTGCAGCACCAGAATTTCACCCTTATACTCCCAGGGTACCCACCAGTTTCTCCTAGATAGACCAGCATTTCCACTCTCTGCTCAGTCCCAGCTGACCCCTCAGGGTACCTCCCACCTCTAGCCCCAATGTTAGCCCCCTGAATAGGCATGGGTGCCATGTTGCTCACTCTTCCTTGAGGAAGGTGGCCTTGTCAGCCCCTCTGATAAACCTCCTTTATAAACTTCCTTCTCCTATATGTGATTGTATCCACATGATCTTCTGGAATGAGAGATCAGTCTGTGTCAGTACCATCATCACTAGATTCAACTTCATACTCAAGGTGGATAGCAGCCAATTTTATCAAGGTCACTGTTAAACCTAAGTGCCACCAGAAGGAGAGTCATGTAGAACAATGTCCCCATGGTTTATTGACACTTATCTTCCCTGCCAATAGGAGACTTAAGAAACCCCTGAGGACCAATGATTCTCATGGTAAAACTTCTGCCCCAATGGTCCCTGATGCTCACATGGTTCCCCTAGCCAACTCACCATGCCCTGACCTTTCAGAGCAAGAGCAAAGTTTGCAAGTGACAACAAACATTGTTGGACGTGGTTATCTCAAATAAGGAGGACAGAAGACTCAGGTGACAATACAAAAATGACCACCAAGTCACAAAGGGCTCTGTTGATGCTCTATGTAGACTCTGGAATGGTTTTTTACAAACTACACCAAAGCCAGAGGGCAACTCACAACCACCTATGGACTGTGGTGCCCTTGGACTAGGCCTAAAGCAGAGTCCTGGTAATGTTGTCTCTATAGTCCCAGAGTTCGAGCCAAGTTCTCCAAGCTGTGGTTGCAAGTTACTTGGCATAGCCGGGATGGGGGGGTGGGAGTGGGGGCGAGTCAACCAGAGCTTAGCTCCAGATGGATCTTTGGGTTCAGGAAGGGGTCACAGACTCCAAGACCCTCATCCTTTCCCATTCCATCCTTGCATAACTTCATTGGGTTCTCTCTCTTACCAGGCCATCTAGGCTTGTCCCCCAGGCTTTGTCACAGGGGTTATATAAACACGGGAGCCTGTTCTGAATGGGATCACTGAAGGCAACCTGGGGTAGTGCCTTTCATTCTGACTTATCTGAAGAAGGTTATCAAGGAGACTCAGCAATATGGAGGGAAATTTCAGATGTCACCAGAGGAAACATTCCTTGTAGTCTAGAATCTAGAGACTATGACGGGCACTAATTAATGGGAGGCATGGGAAACAACAGGGCCATGTAGAGCACCCAAAATGTTCTGTCCTCTGGATGATTTGGAGGGGAAAAGACAGACATAAACACTGGCACCTGTTCTTCAATTCAAGAAGGAGCTGGATTCCCCTTGCAGCTGGCAAAAGCAGATGCATTGAGACAGAGATAAATCTCTAGAAGATGAGACCACAACATTGTAGTTGCACAAAGGAAGGAAGGTCACCTTCTGTTCTCTGCAGTTCAGGCCTCAAAGATTATATTCACAGGGAAGTCATGAAATTGCTTGGTGTGCTCTGGGGCTGGCTCAGGCAGCACCCACTTTGCTTCTCCACCAGTGACCAGCCACTTTACCCTGGGTCATCCATGTTGCGCTCAGCCTCACTTACCTTCATTTTTTAAAATTATTCATTCCCCATCATGGTGGCTGCTGAATGTCCTTAGTGAATTTTTTTTTAATTGCTTTTCTTAACTTGGCATCCAGAATGTTTGGTTTCTGTTTGTTCCAATGTCCATAGTGGAATCTCCAGTAGCTGAAATGTCCTCCAATGATGGTAGACACTGGTCTCTCTCTTAAGAAATAGTCAATGGGCTCATGCCAAAATGATACAGCAGCATGCAGTGAAGACAACTCAGTCACATATTTAAAAAGCAAAGTTTTCTTCTTTGCTTTATTCCAGCAAGAGCAGAAGGAAATAGAGGGTAACTATGAGATCACAATATTTTTCAACTTCACAACTTTGACCCTTACCATAATGAATTGTAACAGGCTGTCACATACTGTGTTTGTGTGTCTATGCCAGTACTGGAGCTTAAATTCAGGGCCTGGGCTGTTTTTGGTATTCAAGGCTGGTGTTCTACCACTTGAGCCAAAATTTCATTTCTGCCTTTTGCTGCTTAATGGAGATAAGAATCTCATAGACTTCTTCACCTGTAAAGCCCTGAATCTCAATCCTCAGATTTCTGTGGGGCTGGGAAGGTGGCTCAGTGGTAGAGTGCTTGCCTTGCATGCCTGAGGCCCTGGGTTCGATTCCTCAGCACCACATAAGAAAAAAGAAAAA
>NW_012267450.1:1846499-1846991 GCF_000151885.1 Dipodomys ordii
TTTTCTTTTTGCTTATGTGGTGCTGAGGAATCGAACCCAGGTCCTCATGCATGCGAAGCAAGTGCTCTACCACTGAGCAACCTTCCCAGCCCCTGTGTAAGGATTTTTGGAACCATTCCTGTGGATACTAGAGAGGACTATGCTAGAAATATTTAGTTAACACTCTCTAAAAAGATAAGAAATAAGGAAAAAATACCAGATTGAGCAGGAGAAAATAAGTAGCAAAATGGTAGATATAAATGTGATTGTATTAGTATTTTAATGTAAGTGAAGTAAAGACAGAGCATTGTCTGGCATGACCAAAAAAAAAAAAAACCTAAAAAAAAAATTAAAGACTCAATAATATATTACTCACAAAGGCATAACCTAAAGGATATGAAAATAAATAAACAAATAGAAAGGTGACATAAGCAAAAATCAATAGTGAGAAGCTCAAATAAAGATAGTAGGAAAGGAAACAAATGTCCACACAAACTGTATGACCACAGATAG
>NW_012267450.1:1847041-1853895 GCF_000151885.1 Dipodomys ordii
TAGCCTTGAGCTGAAGAGCTGAGGGACAGCGCCCAGGCCCAGAGTTCAGGCCCCATGACCGGACCCCCCACACACACACAAAAGACCTCTGTGTATGTGACATGTGGCATGCAATGTCTGATGTTTGGGTGCTTTTGCTTTTGTTGTTCTTGGGGCTTGAACCAAGGCCTGGGTGCTGTCCCTGAGCTCTTTTGTTCAAGGCTAGCACTCTACCACTTGGAGCCACAGCTCCACTTCTGGTTTTTGAGTGGTTAACTGGAGAAGAGTCTCACGGGGACTTTTCGGCCCAGACTGGTTTTGAACCATGAACTTCAGATCTCAGCTTCCTCAGTAGCTAGGTTACAAGCATGAGCCACTGGTGTCCCAGCTTTGGGTGTCTTTGAAAAAGTAACTAATACAGCCAAATTGGCAGAGTGGAAGCCCCAGTGTCTTTCCAGGTAAATATCTATTGCACTGAGGGCCAGAGGTGGTGGTGAGAATCCGTACATTGTGACCTCTGTGAAGAGATCAGGCTTGGTAATCAGGGATAGAAGCCTGGAACCTTCAGCAAGGCACTAAACCAAACTCATGAGGGGGGAAATCTCTTTCTCAGGGTGACCAGGTTGCAATATTCAACATTCACTTCTCAAAAAAACTATAAAGCCTAGAGAGGAAAGCATGGCTCATGCACAGGGATCATGGTTTTGACAAAAGCTATCCAGGAGGAATCACAGACATTGGGACTAGTACTCAAAGAAAAACATTCATGTTTAGTAATACTCAGTGACTTGAAGGAAACCAGGGGCCCTGCCATTCCAGGGACCGAGAAGACATTTCAGCTACTTAGGATTTCAACGTGGAGACTCAAGTGATGAACAGAAACCACACATTCTAGATGCGAGGTAAGATATGAAATGAAAATTTCACTAGGGACATCCAGCAGCATCATTAAAATAAATATTACAGAGGCTGAGAATGAGTGCTGCCTAATCCAGTCCCAAAGAACTCTAAGCAGACTTGCTGCTTCCCTGTGTATATAACCTTTGAGACCGGACTTCTCCGAGGACATAAGTGATCTTACAACTGTCTTGGTGTGACTGTGGCTTTGTGGCCTCATCCAGTGATTTGTCTCTGCCCTGAAGGCAACATCTGTGTCAGCTTCTGAGTTCCAACTGCAAGGGGACCTCAGCCCCTCCTTGGCCTGATGGGTAGCAGGTCATGTTTGTCTTCTCCCATTCATCCAGAGGAGGGCACATTCTGGGTGCTGGAATAGAAGCTTGGAACCTTCAGCAAGGCACTAAACCAAACTCATGAGGTGGGACAATCTCTTTCCCAGAGTGACCACATTGTAATATTCAATGTTCACCTCTCAAAAAACTATAAAGCCCAGAGAGGAAAGTATGGCTCATACACAGGCATACACATGGCTCTGGGAGCTATAGGACCTCTCATGAATTTGGTGCCCCTGCCATGCTCTCTAGATTTAGACTTAAAAGGACCATTCCCTTGCTGGTATCTGAAGTACACCTTGCTATGAATGAGTCTTTCTGCCAGCCCTCATAAGAAATCAGAATGAAAGGTACTAACCAAAGTCACCTTCTGTGACCCCACTCAGAACAGCTTGTTTATGTAACCCCTGTGACAATGCCTAGTGGACATGCCTAGGTGGCCACCTGCTGGCCTTCTAAAGGAAGGTCTTTTTTTCTGCCCTCCTATGAAAGAGCTCTACCTGTCCATGTGTTCTGAACCATCCAATGCAGCATTTTCTCTGGACTGACATTGCCAATCATTAATTTGCCTCATTAAGGTTTTGAAATGACTAGTGCTTTTTCCTCCTGTTCTTTTATTTAGGGTTTTTATAATTACTATGAATCCATAGTCCAGTAAAAATGCATAATTATTTGCATTTTCTTGCAGGAAAACAGGTAAAAGGAAGTAGTGATTTACATACATTCAGATAAGCTTCCTAAGAGTTTAATTTCTGAGTGTGAGTGTATGGAGGAGAGACTTTCCACAAGTTAGCTTTTTATGTGACTTCATTTGCTAGTACTGGGGCTTGAATGTAGAGCTTCATGTTCTCACTTCACTTTGTCCCTTCAAGTTGGCACAACACGATTTGAGCCAATTTTCTACTTTTGACATCATCATTTTAATTAGAAATAAGGGCTTTGTAGATCTGTTTGTAAACGTGTCTGACCAGGCTGGCTATGAATCACAATTTCACATCTTGGCCTTTTGAATAGCTAGGATTATATCAAGCGACCAGTGAGTGCCTTGATGTGTCTTTAAATAAAATAAGTGCTCCTTTGGCTCATGTTCCTCTCCAGGATTATTGGGAATCAGATATTTTTGTGGCAAATAAGGTCTAATTTCAATTTAATTGACAGGGAAATTGAACCTCATCTCTTCAGTTACTTGGTAGAATGTGTTTGTGTGTGTATGTATTTCCCTGTATTATCTAAATCTTTTTCTTTACATGATTCATGGGTTTTATTTTTCTCTTCACTTAGTTTTCCATGTATAAGTAATCATGGTTAATGAAAAAAAGAAAACAAGAAAAAATGAAAAGGCCAGGGAAAAATTAGGCACTAGTAACTTATATGTCTGTAATCCTAGCTATTAAGAAGGCTGAGATCTGAGGATCATGGTTTGAAACCAGCCTGGGCAGAAAAGGCTGCGAGACTGTTATCTACAATTAACTATCTGAAAACTGGAAGTGGAACTGCAGCTCAATGTGGTAGAGCACTAGCCTAGAGCAAGAAAGCTCAGAGACAGCATCCAGGCCCATGACCTACAAACAAAAAACAAAAAGCAAAAGATAAACTCTACAAACACATCAACCACAAAACCTTAGGTAAGAAATGAGCCCAGTGGGGCTGGGAAGGTGGCTCAGTGGTAGAGCGCTTGCCTTGCATGCTTGAGTCCCTGGGTTCGATTCCTCAGCACCACATAAGAAAAAAGAAAAAAGCCGGAAGTGGCGCTGTGGCTCAAGTGGTAGAGCACTAGCCTTGAGCTGAAGAGCTGAGGGACAGCACCCAGACCCAGAGTTCAGGCCCCACGGCCGGACCCCCCCTCCAAAAAAAAAAAAAAATGAGCCCAAGAAATACCCCATCTTTGGAAGGAAGTAGGTATCACCAGGGGGTGATGCATTCACAAAGATTTAAGACAGATTACATTTAGATTTAACAAAGATGCAGAGAAAACACTGGTGTACACTGCTGATGACATTTGACAAATTCATTTGGCTCTGCCTGAACACATATACTTTGGGAAATGTATCACATCAAGAAAAAAATGGTATAAAATAATTTTTAACCAACACTGTACAGGCAATGAGCAAATGTGGTCTGAATGTCAACAGGGCAATATATGTCTATATTACATTTAGTACATGCATAGTATGTGAAGTACTAAATATAAAAAGGGCTACACATGCTGGATGGAATAAATGCTCCACAACAACTCATATATATGGATGTTTATAGAGGGCATGGGAACTAGATGTTTCTTAATCTGTCAATATCCTTCAGGAGGGTAAGATTCAGAAAGGTAGGATAAATTAGCTTATTTGTTCTGAACATCCTGTTTTATTTCCCTAACCAGTAAACAAAAATATATAAAATGAAAACTGGATTTAGAATGCACTTATGACTTACAAGTTAGAGTAGAAATAACCACATTTAGACAAGTTAAGCTATTAAAAGTAAAAATGGCCACAACCTCCATTAAAATCCCAGTCAATGTAGTATAGTATATACAAGCGGCACATGGTGCCAATTTTATTTGCAATTATTATCATAGTACATCAAAACAAGTTGACAAGTTTGAGACCTTTGTCACTACTATAGAATCCAGCTGTGGTAGATGCTGATGTTGGCATGTCTATGTGTAGCATACTCTTCTCAAAAGTCATGTGCTTTGGAAGCCACAACTGTCCATGACTATGTTGTTAGCCAGGTGCTGCATAAGAGGAAGAGATTCCCAATGTAAGACAGGTAATGCTAGAGAAGTCATGTCCATTCACCATCAAGAATTCCCAGTGCAAATCAAAGAGCTCCTGCTGCAATTTGAGGAGGAATGTGCACCATTCCATAATCTATCATAGTCAGTTCCTTAGGTATCTGGCCAAAGTATGCTGCTTCAAAGTATGCTTGTCAACCTCTGTAATTTTCAATGCTCTATGAAGGAGGTAGAGAGGTAGAGGCTGACCCAGACCAAAGTTCAAAGCTCTTAGAATTTTCATTTCCATTTTTCTGATGGTACTGATTTCTCTCCAGTGTAAACTCTGATGTCTAAGATCTGACTTGCTGGTGAAAAACTTTCCACATGTTATATTCACGTTTGTCTCCTGTGTGAATTCTCAGATGCCTGTGGAGACTTGAAATATTGCTGAAAGACTTTCCACTTGTGTTGCATTCATATGGTTTCTCTCTTGTGTGTTCTTTGATGAATATTGAGGCTTGACTTGTAGTGAAAAGACTTTCCACATTTGTTACATTCATAAGGTTTCTCTCCTGTGTGAATTCTCTGATGATCATTGAGGGATGACTTGGTGACAAAAGTCTTTCCACAGGTGTTACATTCATGTGGTTTCTCTCCTGTGTGTGTCTTCTGATGAGCATTGAGGTATGACTTGTTGGTAAAAGACTTTCCACATTTGTTACATTCATAAGGTTTTTCTCCTGTGTGAATTCTCTGATGCCTACAGAGACTTGCCATATAGCTGAAAGACTTTCCACATGTGTTACATTGATATGGTTTCTCCCCTGTGTGTATTGTCCGATGCTCATTGAGGCTTGACTTGAAAACAAAAGACTTTCCACATTTGTTACATTCATAAGGTTTCTCTCCTGTGTGAATTCTCTGATGATCATTGAGGAATGACTTGGTGACAAAAGACTTTCCACATGTGTTACATTCATATGGTTTCTCTCCTGTGTGTGTTCTCTGATGAACATTGAGGTATGACTTGTAGTGGAAAGACTTTCCACATTTGTTACATTCATAAGGTTTCTCTCCTGTGTGAATTCTCTTATGCTTGCTAAGACTTGATTTCTGGCCAAAAGACTTTCCACATGTGTTACATTCATATGGTTTCTCTCCTGTGTGTGTTGTCTGATGCTCATTGAGGTTTGATTTGAAAACAAAAGACTTTCCACATTTGTGACATTCATAAGGTTTTTCTCCTGTGTGAATTCTCTGATGCCTGAGAAGACTTGATTTCCTGCTGAAAGACTTTCTACATTTGTTACATTCGTAAGGCCTCTCTTTTGTGTGAATTCTCTGATGATCATTGAGGAATGACTTGATGACAAAAGACTTTCCACATGTGTTACATTCATATGGTTTCTCTCCTGTGTGTGTTCTCTGATGCACACTGAGGTGGGACTTATAGTAGAAAGACTTTCCACATTTGTTGCATTCATAAGATTTCACTCCTGTGTGTGTGCTCTGATGCATGTGGAGACGTGACATCTGTCTGAAAGACTTTCCACATATGTTACATTCAAATTGTTTCTCTCCTGTGTGTGTTCTTTGATGTGCCTTGAGGTTTGCATTCAGTATGAAAGACTTTCCACACGTGTTACATTCATATGGTTTCTCCCTTGTGTGTTCTTTGATGCACACTTGGCTGTGATTTTCACTTACAAGACTTTCCACATATGTCATATTCATAAGATTTCTCTTCTGTGTGTCTTCTCTGAGACATACTGAGGTATGAGTTTTGCTTGAAAGACTTTCCACAGTCATGTCATTTGTCTCCTGTGTGAGTTCTCTGAGTTTTGATGAGTTTTGACTTCTGGGAATTACATTCATTATATTCATAGGGTATCTCTCCTGTGTGAGTTTCCTGTTACACAGTGAGGTCTGGTTTGTAGCAAGATTTGATACATTTTTTATACCTAAAACCCTAACTCTTTCCTCCACTGTGTTATTATTGGTGATTACAATTTGCAACAGATGTGTGTCTGGACATTCCTGGCACATTTCAATGAAACCATCAACTTGCTGGACATCTAAAATGTTTAACAAAAAGGAAGAATAAAATCATGATGGTATGTAAGAATTTCTTAATAAATACTCATGTAAAGATAAAGTCATTTCTGCCCATCCTCCTTACTGAAGATTCAAAAACAATAGCACTAGGAATGGATTCATGAGAACTGTATGCATTTCTCCCTAATAAGTTACTTAACAAATACTGATACAGTCGTGCTCTTCTTAAGTTTTGTTCTCTGTTTTATTATCAGAAGGGATATTTAGTCAAAATACTCAATAACTCACTGCTAGTGCTTTTAAGTTTAGGACATATAATCTGCCACTTATTCTAGTAGAAAACTGGTGGTTTTATGATTCCTTATCCTGTGTTTAATTAAAGACAGGATTATGTCTGTCTAAAGTTCTGCAATAATCCTATCAAAGACAGGAAAATTGCCTTTGTGCACTTAACCTTACTGCCTTTTAGTATCTTGTTCTTTAGTGCTTAGAATATGCCCTTTTGATCTGTTCCTGCAATTCCCTTAAACTAGCCCTGTTAAAATCTGACCATATAGAAGCAAAAAAAAGAGAGACATTTTCTCTTGACACCTCTCATGGTGTCATTATGACATGTCTTTATCCATTGTCACAGTTGCTGGAAAGAACCAGCAACACAGGAATCCAGGAGCTGGAACATGAATGAGAACATCTCAATATAGTCACCTCTTCTGAGCTCTGCTCTTTTTTTTTTTGTCAGTAGTGGGTTTGAACTCTGGGCTTGGGCGCTGTCCCTGTGCTCTTCAGCTCAAGGCGAGCGCTCTACCGCTTGAGCCACAACGCCACTTCTGGTTTTCTAGTGGTTTATTGGAGATAAGAGTCTCACGGACTTTCCTGCC
>NW_012267450.1:1859015-1862106 GCF_000151885.1 Dipodomys ordii
TTACCAATAGAACAACTAAACAAAAACCAACAGCAGGAACACACACACACATAGGGCTGGGAAGGTGGCTCAGTGGTAGAGCACTTGCCTTGCATGCTTAAGGTTCTGGGTTCGATTCTTCAGCACCACATAAGCAAAAAGAAAAAAGCCGGAAGTCACACTGTGGCTCAGGTGGTAGAGCACTAGCCTTGAGCTGAAGAGGCCCAGAGTTCAGGCCCACAAATGGACCCCCCCCCCAAAAAAAGGAACACACACATAGATAACATTATCTTGATGTCACTGTTGTTCATCAAGCATTGTGTGTTACATTTACTAAGACACACTAAAAGTGAAAATAAATCCCTTGGCAAAATGTTGTGAATACATTCCCTGAGAAGTACAAATCAACAAGGAGAACCATAATTTGCAAATACATCATAATTACATACACATTTCTAATAATCTATGATTCAAAAACCTTGCAGAGAAATTAGGATGGGTCCAGAGCACAATGAATTGTAATAATGCCATTTATTTTTTATTCATGGTGGCAACAAACTCAATTTTTCCACCTTTGAGCAGAAAATAAATTCCTCCTTGGAGATGGACTAGACTTGCCAATTCATTCACTAAAGAAAACCTATCAGAAGAAAACAGTTAAAATTATTAGAGATGAAAGACAGCAGTTTCTTTGAAACATGGACTATTGTAGGTTAGGTTGGATATAAATTTCTACATAAACCACTAATAATAATCCTGTTTTATTGTAGTATTAAATTAATGATGACTGGCTGGGAAGTGGTAGAGTGCTTGCTTCGCATGCATGAGGCTCTGGGTTTGATTCCTCGGCACCACATAAGCAGAAAAAAGCCAGAAGTGGCACTGTGGCTCAAGTGGTAGAGCACTAGCCTTGAGCTGAAGAGCTGAGGGACAGTGCCCAGGCCTAGAGTTCAGCCCCAACGATCAACAAAAAACCCAAAAAACAAAAAAAACAGTATGAAGGAGAAAGAGTTTCATTAAATTTGACAATTATTTCTTGGATATAACACCAAAATTGCATAGTACAAAAACCAGACAAGGTCAAATATATACAATTGAAATATGGTACATTAAAGGCCCAATGACAAATGCATTCATGAAATTTGAGAAAATATTTGCTTATATCTCGTAATAGATTAATAAACAAAATTCATTTAGAAGATTATAAAATAAAATCCTGTAACTCAAAAACAAATAAAGGGCTGGGAATGTGGCTTCATGGTTAACCCTGGGTTCAATTCCTCAGTACCACATAAACAGAAAAGAAGTGGTGCTGTGTTTCAGGTGGTAGAATGCTAGGCTTGAGCAAAAAAAAGCTCAGATATAGTGCTCATGCCCTGAATTCAAGCCCCAGGACTGGTGGGGAACAAAAAAAATGAAAATGGATTTTAATATGGGAAAGAGACCTTCCCACAGTAATATAGATAAATGGTTAATTAAAAGGTGTTCAATATTAGTAGTAACAAAAGAAACTTTCAAATAAAAATCACAATGAAATGCCTAGTTTACTTCAGGGCTATGGACACATTAAAAATAAAAACTCCAAAACTATGACAGAGATGTGGAAAAGTATGAAATTTGGTGGATTTCTGGCAGGAGTGAAAAATGGTCAAAGACGCTAACAAGAACTAAATATAGAAGTAAGCAGGAATGGTTTAGCAGTTCTAGCTTTGTATCCAACCAAAGAGAAAGCAGGGGTTTGAACAGGTATTGGGAGAATCATTTAATAGCAATTATAATAACCAAAGACAGAAGCAAACCACTCATCCACCAATAGGTAGATTTTTTTAAAAGAAATGAAATTCTAATACATGCTATAGCATTGATGAATCATGAACACAATTAGCTAAAAAAAAACACACAAGTCACAAAAGGACAGCTAGGATAAGTTGCGTGCCAGTGCTTCAAACCAGATTCCTGGCTGAGATTTGAGGATTGTGATTTGGAGGCGGTCTGGGTACCAGAGTCTCTGAGACTCTTACCTCCAATTAACTACTAAAAAAGATATATGTAGAGTTGTTGTTGAAGTGGTAGCATGCTAGCCTTGAGGAAAGTCCCTAAGATCAAATGCCAAGACTGGCACACATGACCCCTCACTCTTCTCCCCTATCCCCACTTTCCCTCTCTCACTCACCCCTGCCCTCCCACCCTCTCTCACACACACAAAGAACAGCCATGGTAGAATTTCCTGTACTGAGGTTCCCAGGGTCAACAAATGCATAGAGACAAAAAAGTAGAATGATGATCGCAAGAGACTGGGGTAGAATGGGAACTGCATATTTCATGAATATATACAGCTTCATACAAGGAAGAAGAAAAATATTATAGAAAAACATTATGGAAGAGCAGGTTGCACAACAATATAATATATGCAATATCAATAAACTTTACATTTAAGAATAGTGGGATTGGAGGCATGGCTCACATGGTAAAATCCAGCCAAAAATCAGTGTCAGATCCTGAGCTCAAGTCCAAGATTCAGATAATAATGATGATGACCATGATGATGATGATGATGATGATGATGATGATGATGATAATGTTGACAGGCATGGAAATAAATACCTAAAATCCATGATTATGGGAGTTTGAAGCAAGATTACAAGATAGCCTATGCTATATATCAAGTTAAGAAAAACTTTGCCAGGATCTGGTGGCTCATGCTTGTAATCCTAGCTACTCAGGAGGCTCAGATCTGAGGATCATGGTTCAAAGCTAGCCTGGGCAACAAAGTCTGTGAGACTCTTATCTCCAATAAACCACCAGAAAACCAGAAGTGGCACTATGGCTCAAGTGGTAGAGCACTTGCCTTGAGCTGAAGAGCCCAGATCCAGAGTTCAAGCCCCATCACCGACAAAAAACAAAACAAAACAAAACAACTTGTACTACACAGCAAACCTGTCTTCAAATTAACATAAGCTGGGCACCAGTGGCTCTTGCCTGTAATCCTAGCTACTAAGGTGGCTGAGATCTGAGGATCACAGGTCAAAGTCAGCCCAGGCAGGAAAGTCCCTAAGACTCTTATCTCCAATAAACCACCAGAAAACCAGAAGTGGTGCTGTGGCTCAAGTGG
>NW_012267450.1:1863039-1871317 GCF_000151885.1 Dipodomys ordii
TCACGGACTTTCCTGCCTGGGCTGGCTTTGAACCACAATCCTCAGATCTCAGCCTCCTGAGTAGCTAGGATTACAGGCATGAGCCACCGGCACCTGGAAAGCTCTGCTCTTTTTAACATCCATGTCCAGTAAATGCTGACTCACCTGTGATACTTTTATCTGGGGCTTCTCCCAGCCATGGCTCTGCCCCTTGCTCCAGCTTCACAATCACTTCAGGTTTAGGAATGCAGTACCCTGTTAACAGGAAACAGTACAGAACTATGGCCTGGTGTAATGATCTCAGACAACCTGGTAGAGAAAGTATATTCTCATTTCTCCTCAATTCTATAGATGACTTCCTCCCTAAATATGTGCTTTTCATTTTAAATACCAGCTTTAAATTACTGATTTCCACATTCTTGTCTCCAATAGGGATGTATACTTTATAGGAAATGGTATATCAACCTATTATATGATATGTCAAACTTGAGAAGTAAATATAAGTAAATTATATTTCTCATCCTATTTATTTCTCTGCCTCATCCAGGTAAAATTTTGCTTGTGGATCCCATCTCATCATTAAACACACTTAATTTTTTTGTTCTAATTTACAAAGTAGTATAATATTCTTTAAAAGGAAATACATTTGATTTATATTTTTATCTGCAGTCATTAAAATACCAGCACATGTGAATTATCCAACTAACAAGAATTGAAGGAATTTATGAAGTATTAATAAATGCTCAGGGGAAAAGATTTTAGAAATGAACAGTAAAAAAACCACTGAACATGGGACTGCGAAGGTGGCTCAATGGTAGAGTGCTTGCATTGCATGCCTGAGGCCCTGGGTTCGATTCCTCAGCACCACATAAGCAAAAATAAAAAAGCGGGAAGTGGCGCTGTGGCCCAAGTGGTAGAGTGCTAGCCTTGAGCTGAAGAGCTGAGGGACAGCACCCAGGCCCAGAGTTCAGGCCCCATGACCGGACCCCAAAAAAACAAAAACACAAAAAACACTGAACAGACTTAGCGGTAGAGTGCTTGCCTAGCATGCATAAAGCCCTGGGTTTGATTGTTCAGTACCACATAAAAAGAAAAATACAGAAGTGGTCTGAAGCTCAGGGGGTAGAGTTCTAGCCTTGAGCAAAAAAAGAAGATGAGGGACAGTGCTTAGGCCTTGAGTTCAAGCCCCAGGACTGGCAAAAAAGAAAAAAAAAAGCAACTGAACATATAGAAAGTCTAAGACCCAGAAAGTGACTGGAGTCCTAGGTAAGACTTCAACAAACAAAAATGGGGGATACAGTTACACAAGAGACACCAATGAAGACTACATAAGACAGCAATGCATAGGAGCTGTCCTTGGGTGTAGAAGCTATGGAAACTGTTGGAACAGCCACACTGGCTCTGATCTTCACAACTTCCCTATCCAGAATTTACTGAATCACCTCGGAAGCCCTATTCTGAGGGTTCTTCTGGTGTTTGCTCCAGCTTCATAATTAACTCAGATTTGAGAACATAGTGCCCTTTCACCAAACTACTCAGCACCATGAAGAATGACAAGAAGATGGTTTCAGGAGTTGTGCAACCAAATTGAACTTTGTTATGGGGACATGATGGTCCTCAAAGACTAGAATATTATATCTAAATAGAATTAAATCTGATCCATATTCCTATATCTATTAAGAACAAAGCCCTTAGCCAGGCACTAGTGGCTCATGCCTGTAATCCTAGCTACTCAGGGGGCTGAGATCTGAGGATTGCAGTTTAAAGCCAGCCTGGGCAAGCAAGTCCGTCCGTAAGACTCTTATATCCAATAAAATACCAGAGCACTAGCCTTGAGCTGAAGAGCTGAGAAACAGCACCCAGGCCCAGAGTTCAAGCCCCTCAACCAACAAAAAAAAAAAAAAAGAACAAAGTTGTTGTTCCTAGTAATTGATGTGATCTTTGCTCACCCAAGGATACCATGTTGCTATAGGTCTCCAGCATTACATCCCTATACAGGGTCCTCTGGGCACCATTCAGGTCCTTCCACTCCTCCCAGCTGAAGTCCATAGACACATCCTCAAAGGATACCAACCCCTGAAACGGCACATTTCAAAAAGTCATTAACCCTGAGTCATGAGAAAACCAACTCTGAGGATTTCATTCCTTTACATGTATGTTTCTGTCGTGCATAAAATGGTTCAAGCTTGCTCTGTTATCTATGCAGTATGGGAAAGTAAAGTTCAAGTAGAAATATCTGCCTCTATACTAACTTATAAATTACTAAAGCAAAGTTTCCCTTATCAATCAGGAAATGTTTTTTGTTGCTAGCAAGAGAAGATAAGGTAAAAATGATCTTCCAGGACCCAATGATCTGCACTAAAGACATCAATTACAAATAGATGCCTAGAATCTAAACTATACAGAACTCCATCAGGCAATAACAAGAGTTGCATACCACATTAGCATATCAAAAAAACACAGTGTCCAGGTAAATGCTAAAGAAAGTAACAGTAATCAAGAAATTGATTACTAATGATTTAGGACATAGAAAATTTTACTTAAGTTTGATGTGCTCATTGTTGTTAGTATATCCCTAAAGATGTTTTGAGGCCTCCCTTATATTTCATTCCTAAATTCTAAATAACTGGTAGCATTACCCACCATCTATAATACAGAACATAAATGAGAGGGAATAAAATGTGCCTTAACCATATATGCATTACTAGTTCCTCTTGGAAGGATGGAAGGGATATGGAAAGAAATAAGAAGCAGAATATAAGAAAGCAGTGTGAGACATGACTACCCACAGCAGAGCAAAAAAAAAAAAAGTAAAATTGGGGAATTGATCAAAAAAATTTGGAAGAAAATAAAGGAGGATGCAAGAGAATTTGGTACTAATATGTTGTACATAGGACACAAGGAGAGTTTTATTCCCATGCTGAGTCTCACTACAAAGAAAGAATGTCCAACCCTCTTTCTACTTTTGCTATGTTTAGCAACATTAGAAATAAATGCTGACCCCAAACACACAGAAAGGAAATATATCTGTAAAGGGTTCACAGAACACAACCTTCAATTCACAATCTTCTGCCCAGAGGAGCTATTCTAATAATGTAGATTGAACATATTTTCAGATAAAGATACTTTATCAGCAGTATACTTGCACTCCCAGAGTGCTACATGAAATTGTCCTGCTTAGAAAATGACAAAAGGTGCAAACTTAGACATACTGATGGGACCAGGACCAGATCTGTCAGTAAGTATAAAAGAACATCTACACACATACACACACATTCAAACATACACATACACAGACACATATATATTTGTTTTATGTAATTTTTTAAATGATGGCATCAAGTAAAACTGACAATAGAGCCAGTGCTGGTGGCTCATGCCTGTAATCCTAGCTACTCAGGAGGCTGAAATCTGAGGATCATGGTTCAAAGTCAGCCTGGGCAAAAAGTCTGTGAGACTCTTATCTGCAATAAACCACCAGAAAACCAGAAGTGGCACTATGGCTCAAGTGGTAGAGCACTTGCCTTGAGCTGAAGAGCCCAGATCCAGAGTTCAAGCCCCATCACCGACAAAAAACAAAACAAAACAAAACAACTTGTACTACACAGCAAACCTGTCTTCAAATTAACATAAGCCGGGCACCAGTGGCTCTTGCCTGTAATCCTAGCTACTAAGGAGGCTGAGATCTGAGGATCACAGTTCAAAGCCAGCCCAGGCAGGAAAGTCCATGAGACTCTTATCTTCAATAAACCAACAGAAAACCAGAAGTAGCGCTATGGCTCAAGTGGTACAGTGCTATCCTTGAGCTGAAAAGCTGAGGGACAGAGCCCAGGCCCAGAGTTCAGGCCCCAAGACCTGCAAAACACACACACACACACACACACACACACACACACACACACACACAGAAAGGCCATAGACAACATCATCAAATATAGCATAAGTTCAAGTTAAAAAAACAACACTAAAAAGACTATAATTTAAGTCACTAATGAGCTTTTGGAAAAACATGCAACTCTATACAGTCTGTTGCATTCCTTACAGAAAATACACACCAGCCAAGGGTTATGTGTAGACAGTCATTTGAGTATATAGCTTATTCAGGGCTCTAACATTCAGAGATGTTTGGGATCACATTAATTCAGTAATTCCAGAAAAATGTCACTAACATAGTTTAACATCATTAAGATTTTTCAGACCAATGGCCAGCAAATATTTGCATTCCATAAGATGTTAGCATGCTGAGTTCCTAGGTGTCACTGGATTATATATAACTACTCTTTCTCACATCAGAAACATGGTAGACAAATTTGAGATAAATTTGCATTCAACTTAAACTGACTCAAGATTTCATAATCTGCTAAATCTACAAGTCATCTTTATCTTATTTATGAACATTTTCCTGAGACTAAATCTTTTCTAGTTTTCCATTTTAATTCTTGGACTCCACTAAGTTTATTAAAAGTTCCTAAAAAGCAAAGAAATAAAAGCAACTCACCAGAGATCCATTCATTTTTCTGTTGCTGTTGACAATGTAGAGAAGATTTTGAGAGTATAGCTGGGAGAGAAGGCAAATAAAATGGAGTCAGGAAAGAGCCAATGTGGCTTTGTCTCAGATTCTTGCTCAAGACACTACACACAGAAGGAGGAAAAAAAAAAAAGACCTTCCTGTGGGAGAAGACACTTTCATGGCTGAAGTAGACACAATATATTCTCCATTAAAGATGTATCCACAGAACAGTAGATATCATAAATGTAATTCATTTCTAGATGAGGGAACAATTAATGTTCCCTCAAAAATAATTAAATAATATAAATCAAAGAAAGAGATACAATATCTTATATTAATATTAGTAATTATAGAAATGCACTTAGGAAAGTATGAGTTATTTTCCTGTCAATGTAAGGATATCACATAAGATTCTATTGAATATTTCACTCTGTTTTGGAATACTTAAGTATCAGGGAAAGCATGTTTGTTACAACTTAGCATTTTTCACTCAGAATTTAGGGAAAAAATATATAGGCTTCCTCTTCCAATAATGGCTCCCAGATAGCACATCTTTCTCTACCCAAAGTAGCCTGAAGCATTTGGTCTGGATTTGCCATTTAACTTGCTTTAGGCAAAGGTATATCAATAAACATGGGAACAAAAGTTTGAAAAATTCCTTACTGCCTGCCTCCCTGAACACAATCATACTGTGAAGAACCTTGCTATTCTGCTGGATATACAGGAGCCAGCACATACAGCAAAACATCCCGCCATTTCACTTGTTTAAAGTTTTGTGGAGCTACATTTTGGGCTGGACTCATTATTGCATTTCTGTTAGGATTGTTTCTTTAGAAGATTAGGCCTTAATCATCTGGTTTCCTTACTCAGGATGGTTGGTTTTGGATGCTATCACTAGTAATTTCTGCTGGCTCTTAGACTTTCCTGCTTGGGGTGGCTTTGAACTGTGATCCTCATATCTCAGTCTCCTTAGTAGCTAGGATTACAGGCATGAGCCACCGACGCCCCTCACAAGTCAAGAACTTTTAAGCAACCCACTTGGATCAAAAAGATCACTTTTTCTCAAAATACCTCCTTCCTTCTTATCTCTGTTCCATACTTCCTTCCCTTCCTCACTGTATCCATCCCCTTTCTTTCCTTCTTTCTTCTCCATATGCTCTATCATGGGCCGTATGTGCTGGGTGGTTTACTACATAGTGCTGATATCATCCACGCCTCTGTGTTTTTTTTAACAAAATTATGTAGGAGACAAAGTTTTGGGATAATATGAAGTGAACTTTCCAGCCACAAGGAGGAAAAATCCAAATTATCATGAAAGTCTATTATGGGGAATTAACTGAGGTTGCTGCTGCTAGTAAACACTAAGTGAATCATTAAAAAGGAATATATGGGAAGTGGTGCTGGGGCTCCAGCGGTAGAGCCCTTGCCTTGAGCTGAAGAGCACAAGGACAGCGCCCAAGCCCAGAGTTCAAGTCCCACAACTGACAAAAAATGAAACAAAATAAAAAGCAACATATGCATTTTAGTCTTAACATTTTCTCCATCACAATAAAGTTTTTTTTTGTTTATTTTTTTGGGTCCGGTTGTGGGGCCTGAACTCTGGGCCTGGGTGCTGTCCCTCAGCTCTTCAGCTCAAGGCTAGCGATCTACCACTTGAGCCACAGCGCCACTTCCGGCTTTTTTTCTTTTTGCTTATGTGGTGCTGAGGAATCGAACCCAGGGCCTCATGCATTACAAGGCAAGTGCTCTACCATTGAGCCACCTTCCCAGCCCCAAAGGTTTTTTTTTTTTAACTTCACAAAACATAAAATAGCTAGGCACTGTTGGCTCACACCTATAATCCTAACTACTCAGGAAGCTGAGATCTGAGGATCGCAGTTAGAAGTCAACCTGGGCAAAAAGTCCCCATGAGACTCTTATTTCTAATTAACCACTCAAAAGCTGGAAGTGGTACTGTGGTAAAGGACTAGCCTTGAACACAAAGAGGCTCAGAGACAGCACTCAGGCCCTGAGTTCAAGCTCCACAACCAACAAAAATAAGTAAAATAAAATAAATTTGTTATAGGCTAAATATCTCAATTAGGGAACTAGAATTTTCATAGATTTCATGGGGGAGTGTGTTTTTATTTTGTTTTCAATTCTGGGCAGCCATACAGCAAAAACTTTACAGTTTCATGTTACAGAATTTCCATTTAAAAATGTAATCTTTAGCCAGGCGCTGGGCTCATGCCTGTAATCCTAGCTACTCAGGAGGCTGAGATTTGAAGATTGAGGTTCAAAGCCAGCCCAGGCAAGAAAGACCATGAGACTCTTATCTCCAATGAACCACAAGAAAACCAGAAGTGGCACTGGCTCAAGTGGTAGAGTACTAGCCTTAAGCTGAAGAGCTCAGGGACAGAACCCAGGCGCAGAGTTCAAGCCCCGTGAATGACAAAAAAAAAAGAAAGAAAAAGAAAAAAAAGAAAGGAAATAAAATCAGCATATTTCAAGTAAAGTATTTTGAAACATTGACTTCAATCACCTCCCTCTCTTCAAAAAAAATCCCTAGGGGCTGGGAAGGTGGCTCAGTGGTAGAGTGCTTGCCTTGCATGCCTGAGGCCCTGGGTTCCATTCCTCAGCACCATATAAGCAAAAAGAAAAAAGCTGGAAGTGGCGCGGTGGCTCAAGTGGTAGAGCGCTAGCCTTGAGCTGAAGAACTGAGGGACAGTGCCCAGGCCCAGAGTTCAGGCCCCATGACTGACCCCCCCCAAAAAAAATCCCTAAACTGAAAAAATACTACTTTTGAGAGATTTTAACAAAATGGGTAACACTAGCTAAATCTTCGGGTTACTTAACATCTACAAACCATACAATCTTGAGCAAGCTATATCACCTTAAGTTTTGTCATTTTTGTTATAAAGCATTAAGGTCCCTAGCAAGCATTTCCTGAATTGTCAGACAAATCATCAGGTAAAACCAAATACCAGTACATCTCTAAAAGGCATATTTAATAACAAGATACGTTTGAGAGAGCTTGCATTCTAGAAATGATACTGGGGTTGACTGAATCAATGAGACTGGAATTAGGGTACTTGTAGAGACAGATTCTTTCAGGTGTGACAAGGTGTCTCTCCACTACAAACCACAAACCACTGCCTCCTACCCCTCTGAGAATTCAGCTCTGGCTCATTCCCCAGTCTAGCGCACTTCTCCTCTCGCCAAGTTGCAGAGTTGGGAGCTTTGTAGAAGAGTCCCACGTGAATCTTGTGCTATGGAAAGCAGCGGCAATAATTACTAAGTTAATGAGATCCTTCCCTCTTGTGCTTCTCTGCCTCTGCCCTTTAGGATAGCAAGTGTTCTTTCAGGATGCACACTCCTATTCAGAATCTGCCCTCCTTCAAATTTACCATGCTTACTTAATTCCAAAGAATACAAGTCCATCAGCCAGTTCTCCAATATCCTATAAACAACTTTCTCTAGAAACTAGGTCGTGTACAAACGTGTAAACTGGAGCCAGGAGTGCTAAGCCGGCTACGTGGTGTAGGAGGGAACTAGAAACGTTCCACGGTAATTCCACTGCCATATCACATGACTCGTCCAACACACATTTCACAACTGCACTACAGTTGTGACTGCGTCCATCTTTCAGCAAGGCAACAGCAATGAGGATGTCACCTCGGTTCACAGCAGAATCAGGCGTGGAACAGAAGCGCAGGCCTCCCCAGCTCTCCTAGTCTGCACAACCTTCTAGCCTGCCCGCGAACCTTCCCGAGCCAGCTAGGTTCCGGCACCTGGAAGGACACTGATTCT
>NW_012267450.1:1871367-1872003 GCF_000151885.1 Dipodomys ordii
CGGTCGTGGGGCTTGAACTCTGGGCCTGGGCGCTGTCCCTCAGCTCTTCAGTTCAAGGCGAGCGCTCTACCACTTGAGCTACAGCGCCACTTCCTTCCAGGAAACTCTTATCTCCAATTAAACACCAGAAAACTGGAAGTGGTGCTGTGGCTCAAGTGGTAGAATGCTAGCCTTGAGCTGAAAAATGCAGGGACAGCACCCAAGCCCAGCATTTAAGCCCCATGCTAACAACAACAACAACGAAGACAATAGACTATAGGTAACTCACATAAATGAAGATTCAATATTTACATACATGCATGTATTAAAAATAAAAGTACAAGAACTAGGGCTACAGATCAAATATGTAATTGCTATAGTACTTGCCTTGCATGTATCATGCTCTAAGTTCAAATCTATAATATCACCAATATCTTTAAATGTATAAAAGATCAAGCTTATATAAGGAACTATTCCCTTAAAAAGTACCTATACACTATGATGCAGTATGACAGTGCTCTTAAGTATATTTACTTTCCTATGGCTGTCATACCAAAACAGATGGTGAGAGAAATACATTTTCTTGAAGTTATAGAAATGAGACCTCAAGAACAAGCTGCCTGCAGTTTTGGCTTCTTCTTCTTCTTCTTTTTTTTT
>NW_012267450.1:1884208-1894019 GCF_000151885.1 Dipodomys ordii
AAAAAAAGAAAGGAAATAAAATCAGCATATTTCAAGTAAAGTATTTTGAAACATTGACTTCAATCACCTCCCTCTCTTCAAAAAAAATCCCTAGGGGCTGGGAAGGTGGCTCAGTGGTAGAACGCTTGCCTTGCATGCCTGAGGCCCTGGGTTCCATTCCTCAGCACCATATAAGCAAAAAGAAAAAAGCTGGAAGTGGCGCGGTGGCTCAAGTGGTAGAGCGCTAGCCTTGAGCTGAAGAACTGAGGGACAGTGCCCAGGCCCAGAGTTCAGGCCCCATGACTGACCCCCCCCAAAAAAAATCCCTAAACTGAAAAAATACTACTTTTGAGAGATTTTAACAAAATGGGTAACACTAGCTAAATCTTCGGGTTACTTAACATCTACAAACCATACAATCTTGAGCAAGCTATATCACCTTAAGTTTTGTCATTTTTGTTATAAAGCATTAAGGTCCCTAGCAAGCATTTCCTGAATTGTCAGACAAATCATCAGGTAAAACCAAATACCAGTACATCTCTAAAAGGCATATTTAATAACAAGATACGTTTGAGAGAGCTTGCATTCTAGAAATGATACTGGGGTTGACTGAATCAATGAGACTGGAATTAGGGTACTTGTAGAGACAGATTCTTTCAGGTGTGACAAGGTGTCTCTCCACTACAAACCACAAACCACTGCCTCCTACCCCTCTGAGAATTCAGCTCTGGCTCATTCCCCAGTCTAGCGCACTTCTCCTCTCGCCAAGTTGCAGAGTTGGGAGCTTTGTAGAAGAGTCCCACGTGAATCTTGTGCTATGGAAAGCAGCGGCAATAATTACTAAGTTAATGAGATCCTTCCCTCTTGTGCTTCTCTGCCTCTGCCCTTTAGGATAGCAAGTGTTCTTTCAGGATGCACACTCCTATTCAGAATCTGCCCTCCTTCAAATTTACCATGCTTACTTAATTCCAAAGAATACAAGTCCATCAGCCAGTTCTCCAATATCCTATAAACAACTTTCTCTAGAAACTAGGTCGTGTACAAACGTGTAAACTGGAGCCAGGAGTGCTAAGCCGGCTACGTGGTGTAGGAGGGAACTAGAAACGTTCCACGGTAATTCCACTGCCATATCACATGACTCGTCCAACACACATTTCACAACTGCACTACAGTTGTGACTGCGTCCATCTTTCAGCAAGGCAACAGCAATGAGGATGTCACCTCGGTTCACAGCAGAATCAGGCGTGGAACAGAAGCGCAGGCCTCCCCAGCTCTCCTAGTCTGCACAACCCTCTAGCCTGCCCGCGAACCTTCCCGAGCCAGCTAGGTTCCGGCACCTGGAAGGACACTGATTCTGGCAGAACCGACTCTGACAAAGCAATCACGACCCCAGGCACAGTCACCCAGACCGCAGGGACCCGGCAGTGCGTGGAGCCTCCAGGCTACCCGCCCGGCTCCAGCTGCCGCCTGCAGCCCGTTTTCCTGCCTGCCTGCCATCCACTCACATTTCAGGTCCCCAGGTTCGCCAGGCACGGCGGGGCCTCTTGACACCCCGGCTCCGGCACTCAGAACACTGAACTCTACTTCAGAAACTTCCCAGGAGCGCGGCACAACGCCAGGAACCGGAATTTCTGAGCGGAAAATGCCCTAAATGGGCGCGGAAGCGCATGCATGGGAGGAGCCTGAAAGAGCCCCGCCCAATGGTTCTGTGCCCGAGAGGAGACTACATTTCCCACTATGCATTGCGTCATACGGGAGGAAGTGGACATGTAGGTTTCTTACTTAACCTGTGATTGGAGGTCGGTGGCCTGCTGCAGCTGTGTGGGGACCTATCTATCCCACCTGGGCCATGTGAGTGGAAGTACTTCCTGGAAATCCTGGTTTTCCTCTGAGACCAACTACAAAATTCAGCACTAAATAATCTTGCATATAAATTTCTAGTTTTCATACGGTGATCATGGCAATCATCCGCGTCTTTATCTAACTATACCTTTTGATGCACCTTATAGTGTGTATATATCTATAGATATATACATATATATACATGTATCTATATATTATAGATATAGATATGTATCCATAGATAGTATATATCTTTCTATATATACTATATATAGCACCGTAATATATATATATATATATATATATATGCTAGCACCATATACTAGTACAATGTGTATGTATATACATATATATATACACTTATATACATATGTATATATACACTATATAGTATATATACTATAGTATATATACTATGTGCTTCTATATACTATACATAGTACATGTATGTATATATACATATGTATGTAGTATACTATGTATAGACTTGTAGATATATAGAATACATCTACAATACTATGTATAGATATGTAGATATATGTATATATAGGTATATATCTATAGATATATCTATACTGTGTATAGATATATAAAATACATATACATATAGTATCTACATATGTATACCATAAGCTCATGTGCTTCTATCTCATTCACTCACTCATTGGAGAGATCTGGAACCCAGGCAGTCTTAAGAACTGAAGAGTAGAAAGGAAATAAATTAGTGCCTTTACCCACAAGGACTAGGAGCACATGTTTTCTGTCATATGAACATCTTGGGCAACAACTAACACTTCCCATGTAAACACACATGGGGGCATGTGCACATATACTTGACCAAGTTTACTAAAGCATAATATACCAAAAGTAAAACCATTTCCACAAAGAATTTAACTAAATGAATATAAATGCTGAAATGTTTGAATGTGGAATTAGTGGGATGGGGGAAGATGAATGGAAAAGTAAAGGTAGGCAAATGTAGTTCTTATTCCCAAGTACATATGTTAAAACAAAAGTGGGAAGCTTCGCATGGCTGTTGGGGAAGGAGAATGAAGAAAGGGGTGACAGATCAAGATGCCCTATACACATAGTTATAAGTTGTAACAGACTTGGACAAGCATTTGAAGATAAAAAATTAAATTTAAAAGTTGAAATTGAAAAAAAAAGACAAGAAATTAGTACGTATAAGAAGAAATTGAGAATTTTGCGCCAGTGTCTCTTGTCTGTAACCCTAGCTAGTCAGAAAGTAGGGACCTGGCTCAAAGCCAATCAACCAACAGAGAAAAGTCTCTGGGCTACCATCTACAAGAAAGGACTGCTATGCACTAGAGAAAAATAAAATTGTCTTCAGGATATCTCAGAAATTGGCTAAATTCTAGCCATCTGCAACTGAAAATACCTTAAGGCAGGGTTTTTCCTCCCTTTTAGAATGGAAATATCTAATCACATTTTTATCTTATGGGGGGTATAACCGGTGTTTGACTTTACAGGAACTCACAAGAGCTTTCCTCCAGTGTATGAAGAAATTTTGGGCTGCTGTGGGGAACTAGAGAAGATGGACAAAAGTCCAAAGGGCAAAGAGTGGAATCATATAGTTATGAAGAATTTTGGGTTCCAAGTTAACAAAACTTGTGATGGATGTATTGAACATCAATAGGATTGGATTGAGAAGCAGCTAGGAGATTAGGAAAGCACTTCTGTTAAGTTAGTAAGGGTTTTGTTCCAAGAGGAATTAACAGAGTTTGAGAAGATCGGCACTAAATGAGAACACTACCATCAGATCTTGGGATCCTGATAGAAAGAAACAGGCAAAAAGCAGAATGCCAGGAATGTAGATTTGTTCTCATTCTCATTCCCTCCCTCTACCTCTACTTCTAAGGCATCATTAAGTGAGAAGCTTCGCTTTGCTAAAAACCTCCCCAAATGTGAACAAACTAAATCTTTCCTAAGTTGTTTATATCAGATCTGTCCTCAGACATCCAACCCTGGCAAACCAGATGGTGGGTAGCTTGGTCTTCAGAACAGACCAACCATGGCATTTGCAATTCCGTGAATGGCCTCTCTAATCTCTAGGCTTTTCAGCACTGGGCAGAGAGCCCCCTCCACACAGCAAGGCACTAGGATGGCTGTGAGAAGTTACTAAGACTCAGCCTCCTCACAACAAAACATTCCTTGTAGCCTAGAATCTAGAGAGTGTGATGGGCACTAAGTAATGTAAGGCCATAGGAATCAGTAGGGTCATATAGAACACCCAGAATGTTATATCCTCTGGATGAGCTGGAGGAGAGCAAAGTAGACAATTCAATTCAAGAAGAGGCTGGAGTCCCCTTGCAGTTAGCAACTCAGAAGCTGGAAGAGCAGATGCATCAAGGGCAGAGATAATTCTCTAGAAGATGAGACCATAACATTATAGGTGCACAAGGCAGTAAGGTCATCTTCTACCATCTGCAGGTCAGGCCTTAAAGATCACATTCACAGGGAAGTAATGAGTTTGCTTGGTGTGTCCTATGGCTGCATCAGGCAGCACCCACTTCCCTGCTCCACCAGTGACCAGCCATTGTATCCTTGGCCATCCACATCACTCACAGCCTCACTTATCTTTGTTAATTATTCTGCCCCCTCATGGCTGCTGTTGAATGTCCCTACTGATTTTTTAAAATAACATTCCTAAACTCTGCATCCAGACTGTTTGGTTTCTGTCCATTTCAATGTCCATTTGGAAGCTTCAATAGTTGAAATATCCTCCAATGTAGGTGGATGCTGGTCTCTCAGAATGTCATGAACAAGATACAAAAATCAAATAGTCAATGACTGTGTCTGGAAATGATGCAACAGGATGCAATAAAGACAACTCAGCTACATATTTCAAAATAGAAAATTCTTCTTCAAGGCTGGGAAGGTAGCTCAGTGGTAGAGCGCTTGCCTTGCATGCATGATGTCCTGGGTTCAATTCCTCAGCACCACATAAGTAAAAAGAAAAAAGCTGGAAGTGGCACTGTGGCTCAAGAGGTAGAGCGCTAGCCTTGAGCTGAAGACCTGAGGGACAGTGCCCAGGCCCAGAGTTCAGGTCCCACGACTGGACCAAAAAAAAAAAAAATTCTTCTTCACTACTTGATTCCAGCAAGAGCAGAAAGAAACAGTATAACTATGAGATCACAATAGTTTTTAACTATGCAACTTTGATCCTTACCATGATGAATTGTAACAGGATCTCATATACTGTTTTTGTTTTTTGGGGGGGTCCGGTCGTGGGACCTTGAACTCTGGGCCTGGGTGCTGTCCCTCAGCTCTTCAGCTCAAGGATAGCACTCTACCACTTGAGCCACAGTGCCACTTACAGCTTTTTCCTTTTTGCTTATGTGGTGTTGAGGAATCGAACCCAGGGCCTCATGCATGCAAGGCAAGCGCTCTACCACTGAGCCACCTTCCCAACCCCTCATATACTGTTTGTGTGTGTGTGTGTGTGTGCCAATACTGAAGCTTAAACTAAGGGCCTGGATAATCTCACTTTTCTTGCTGTGCGAGGCTGGTCTTCTACCACTTGATCCAAAGCTTCAACATCTACCTTTTTCTGCTTAATGGAGATGAGAGTCTCACAGAATTCTTTGCCTGGCAATCTCCAAACCTCAATCCCTAGATCTCAATCACTTAAATATCTACAATTACAAGGGTGAGCCATTAGCTCCCTGCTATCACATATTTTTCAAAGGATTTCAAGATAATGAGTCAAGAGACAAATTTTTTCCACCCATACACAATTTCAGGAAATTGATTTCTGTATTCATTTAACAAATATTCACTGAAAACGTCCTATGGGAGCCTCAAAGGCAGAATAGGAGACCACCCTACATACACATCAGAAGTGGTAGAACAGGACAGTGCCATCTTGGCCACGTGGCAGGGATGGTAGGGAGTTGAGTTTAACTGGCACCATCTTGTTTTCCTGGTAGAGGCAAGACAGTTTCACAAACCAGATAATGGGCATGCCTGAATTCCTAGAGGCAGAGGCAGAAGCAAGGACTTGGGCCATAGGTTACTAGACCTGCCAGTCTTGGGTCATGAACTCTGAGATTCCTGTGACCTTGCCCCTTGATATGGACTCTATTTAGGCCCAGACAAGCTCAGGCACCATTATGCCATGCCTTGAGTTTCCTGTCTTCATGTCTCCTAGCTCTGCTCGGTCATCATGGCATCCCACTTCAGCTCTCCATTAGAGTTGATCTGGTTTGTTGGTATTATTTTTCTGATCTTTTCTTTCCTTTCCTGCTCTCATGGCTAAGTTTTCTAACAGTGTAAAGTGTATTCATGAGGCTGCAGGTCTTTGTGACAAGAGTCTACCTGCTATTGCCAACTTTCCAGTAGACTACCAATTACACCTTTCAAAACATGGCTTCTCTGTTTTCTTGCCATACAACAGTAAGTCTGGAGGATGAGGAAAACAGAAAAGTCTGGTCTTAATTCTAGGAAGGAAGTCTGGGACTGTGGGCCACTGGTAGAGCATGTGCTTAGCATGGTCAAAGCCCTGTGTTGACAAGTTCATACCTGCAATCCTATTGCTGCAGGCTCACACCTATAGGTGCACACCTGTAATTTCAGTTACCTAGAAGGCTCTGAAGACTTCAAGACTAAGTCAGTCCAGACCAGGTTCCTGTGGCTCATGCCTGTAATCCTACCTCCTTAGGAGACTGAGATCTAGGGATTGCAGTTTGAAGACAGCCAGGGCTGTCTGTGAGTCTCTTACCTTCACTACATTACAAAATGTCAGATATGTAATGTGGCTCAAGTGGTAGATCAATAGCCTTGTGAAAAAAACTAATGGACAGCACCTAGTCCCTGAATTCAAGCCACAACACTGTCACACACAAAAAAAAGAAAAAACAAAGAAAGAAAAGAAACAGAAAGGAAGTTATTTCAAAAGTAGCCTGTTACAGCTATGTAATTCCAAGGAAATGAAAAGGAGAGCAGGCAAAAAAAAAATTGGAATTCTCACTAAATTGTGGGTTGGACAGAAGCAGTCATTGAGTAACTTTGGCTAAAGAAAATGACTCAGGAAATGGTGCTGTGGCTCAAGTGGTAAAGCGCTCACCTTGAGCTGAAGAGCTCAGGGACAGCGCCCAGGCCCAGAGTTCAAGCCCCACAACCAAAAAAAAAAAAAAAACCCAACCAACCAAACAACCATAATAACAACAACAAAAAACACACACGCAAAACAAAAAAAGAAAATGACTCACTCTGCCCTAGGGTGAAACCTCCACCCTTGGAACTAGATGCCGCAGTAGATTTATATTGATAGTAATTCTGCTCTTTGGTGGTATACTCTGCATCGTAAGATGCATTTCATTAAGAAGTTCTTGACTGACTTCTCCCCCACATCCCACTTCGTTCATCTACTCATCTCCCCTCAACCCCATCCCCTGTTTGGCAAGTACCCATTTCCTGTTATTGATTTGTTGGGCTTTGACTTAGTCCTAAAAATGATACTAATTGAGCTTTTCATAGAGCCTATTATACTTCAGTTAATTCTTTTATAATCACTTACATATTGCCCAATATGTATATTTATAGTTTTTTTTTCCAGGGCTGAGGACCAAACCCAGGGCCTTGCGCACACCGGGCGGGCGCCCTTCCGCTGGGCTAAACCCCCAGCCCCTACTTATAGATTTATAGATACATTCTATCTACTACGAATGAGAAAAACCATGCATATCCTATTTTGAAAAAAATAAAGAGGTTTTTATAGCATTCTGCTCATACCATTTGAAGAGCATCAATGCATGTTGTCCTTTACAAGAACTGTCTGGAACTGCACAGGAAAAAAGAAGAAAATGAGTAAAAGTTCCATGGAAAACAAGTGCAATTCAAGCAAGCATATCCTACAACCCAAAAGAAAGCCCTGCAGGTTTATATAAGTGGTATTTCATATTCACTGTTATTTTGTGGTGACATGGATAGATTGGTGGATTGATTGTTCCATGCACGCATCCATCCATTCATCTATCCACCCACCCACCCACCCATCCATCTATTCATCCATCCAAAAATAAAAAGATCAACTAATAGAACAATGAAGCAACTAAGCCAGCAACCAAGCCATGAGGTGTACCGGGGTTTAATACAGGGTCTTACTTCAGGCTTACTAGGCAGGCCTTTCAGTCCTTGAGCTGCAATCCTAGCGTTTTCTTTTGTTTGTTGGTTGGTTTCTAAAATGACTGACTTTTCAAGAGTTGGGAGGGTCTGGTCACAAGTCCATGAGAAAGACAAGGACAGGTGCCTTTCAGCTGCCTGGAAGAACCGGGTTGGTGGCTACCTCCTGCACTATCAAGGTCTGACCTGGGCACAGGGGCCAAGCTAGCACTGTGTTACCATGCAACAGGAAGCCAAGCCATGGCTTTTTCTGCTTTTCCTGGCTGGAAAACACTGCCTGGTCTATTGCCACCTTGATGAGTTTCTTCTACTGGACTGCAGCACACAAAATATAAACAAAACACAGTAGCCACTCCAGCCCATGATATATTTCAAGACCCTCTGTGGATGGAAAACCTTATATGTACTGTTTCTTTTCCCTATATAATATATAAACTAGGCACAACAATAGATGAACAACAATAACTTACAACAGATTTAATTATAGCAATATACTGTACTAAAATCATGTGAAGCTAGGCACAGTGGCTCAAATCTGTATGCAATTCTTGCTTCTTGGGAGATGGAGAGTTATGCATCACAGTTCAAGTCCAGACCAGCCCTGCTGACCTCCCCACTTCCAATTTGGAGGACTAGTGGCTGAGCACCTAGTCATTACAGATAGCCCAAATAGGATGATCACAGTCCAGGCTGGCTCAAAAGTAAAGTGAGACTCCGTCTCAAAAATTACCAATGACTAAGGTATTGACTCAGCTTTACCATTTTCTATAGTTCTACATGCATCGGTATTCCATTCATCTCTATCATGCTACATGAGCTTATCCAGCTGCTGTATCATGCCAGGAGTATAATGTCACCATCATATGAATCGGCACTTATGAGGGATAGGTAAGGACTATAGAGGGGGCTTTATCTTTGGCGAGGGACGTGAGCTCCTTGTAGAAGCATCATCATGGTGTGGGATTGGGTAGAAAGGTTCCCACCTTGGCTTGGTTGAAGAAAAGCTTATTAATAGAGTGGAAAGGAAGCTTGTTCTGTCACTTTTGTCTACCCTGTCCTTCAGCTGAGCCCCAGACATTGGTAGCAGAAAGGAGACATGCTTTCCACATACAGTAGTGTGTCCTCTGAGGCTCCACACTTGGTACCTTCTTACTTGTCTGGTTCCCCTTTTATTCTTTCTCCTCTCCTCTGTTCCTTGTTGCTCCTCCTTGTTCTCGCATGCATTGGGAGCACCTGATGAGAAAACCACAATGTAACCTAAGAGGGAAGGACAGGCAGATACAAAACTAAGGAAACAGTCCTTAAATGAGCCCCGAAAGAAGTTCCTAAGGAGAAGGAGACTCTGGTGGTTTGTGTCTATAATCCTAACTACTCAGGAGACTGAGATTTGAGGATCACAGTTTGAAGCCAGCCCAGGAAAGAAAGTCCATGAGACTTTTTTCTCCATGTAAGTCAAAGGCTAAAGGTGGAGCTGTGGTCCAAGTGGTAGAGTGCCAGCCTTGAGTGATAAAGTTAAGCGACATCACTCAGGCCCTGAGTTCCATGTACATGTGCATGAGGCCCTGGGTTCGATTCCTCAGCATCACATAAGCAGAAAAAAGCTGGAAGTGGCACTGTGTCTCAAGTGGTAGAGCTAGCCTTGAGCTAAAGAGCTGAGGAACAGCACCCAGGCCCAGAGTTAAGGCCCCATGACCGACAATAAATAAATGACAATAAAGAAATAAATAAACAAATAAATAAATAAATAAAAACTGGGGGCTGGGAAGGTGGCTCAGTGGTAGAGTGCTTGCCTTGCATGCATGAGGCCCTGGGTTCGATTCCTCAGCACCACATAAGCAAAAAGAAA
>NW_012267450.1:1896044-1900603 GCF_000151885.1 Dipodomys ordii
GATTCCTCAGCACCACATAAGCAAAAAGAAAAAAGCTGGAAGTGGCGCTGTGGCTCAAGTGGTAGAGTGCTAGCCTTGAGCTGAAGAGCTGAGGAACAGTGCCCAGGCCCAGAGATCAGGTCCCACAACTGACCAAAAAAAAAAAAAAAATTAAATTAAAAGTCTAAATGTAAGAAAACATAGAGGTAAACTTCTGTGACCTTGGATTTTGCAATGGATTCTTATTAAATAACACTAAATACACAAGTAACAAGTGAAACACATACGTAAGTTGGACTTTGTCAAAATGCAAAACTTTTAGGCTCAAAACACGTTGTAGGAAGTGGCGCTGTGGCTCAAGTGGTAGAGCACTTGCCTTGAGCTGAAGAGTGCAGGGACAATGCCCAAGCCCAGAGTTCAAGCTCCACGACCGACCAAAAAAAAAAAAAATGCTCAGGGACAATGCCTAGATCCTGAATTCACACACACACACACACACACACACACATACACACACACATATGAAAGTAAACGAAAAAAAACACGTTGTAAAGGGTAGAAAAACAGCCACAGAATAGGAGAAAATGTTTGCAAATCATATATCAGATATAGATATCATAGCCAGCATGTATAAAGAACCCTCACAACCCAGTAATAATGAGATACAAATAAAAACAAACCTAAAAATGACCAGAGGAGAGCTGGGCAGTAGTAGCTCACTCCTGTAATCCTAGCTCCTCAGGAGGCTGAGATCTGAGGATCATGTGCTTCTCCGAATTTATAAGAAAATGCTCCTGGGGTAGAATTAAGCTTCATTTCCAACACTTGACCTGCCAGAAAGATGACTTAGATATGCTGATGATGGCAAGAGAGCTCTGTCCATCTGGTGGTGGAAATCCAGCTTGATGTGTCACAGTTGCTCCTATTGATCAATGAAAGCACAGAGCCTTAGAGAGAAGAGTGTGCAATCAGTTTTTACCTTCCTTTCCCTTTTCTTCCCTTTCATTCCCTTCTCTTCCCCTTTCCTTTCCTTTCCCTTCCCTTCTCCTCCCCTTTCCCTCCCTCCCTCCTCCCTCTCTCTCTTTCTTTCTCTCTCTCTCTCTTTCTTTCTTTCTTCCCTTCTTTCTTTCTCCTTGGTCATGGGGCTTGAACTCTGGGCCTGGGCACTGTCCCAGAGCTCTTCAGCTCAAGGCTAGTGCTCTACCATAGCGCCACTTCTGGTTTTCTGAGTGGTTTGTTGGAGATAAGAGTCTTATGGCCTTTCCTGCCCAGGCTGGCTTTGAACTGCGATCCTCAGATCTCAGCCTCCTGAATAGCTAGGATTACAGTTGTGAGCCACCAGCACCCAGCAGGAAGTTATTTTCATGGTTGATGTTACTGTTTTGGATATAAAGTCTTTCCTCAAAAGGTTCAAGTATGAAGTAGGTCACTGACACTGAGTCCTTTGGGGCTTGTCCTGGGGGGGGGAGGGTGACTTGTCCTAGGAAGGATTATGTTTGGAGGGGCTTGTCTTTGAGAGGGGCTTGTTCTAGTGGGGTATCATTCTCAGGGATGCATCCACAGGACTCCTCTCCATCTGTTTCTCTAATTCCTGGCCACCATGAACTAATCAGCTTTCTTCCTTCTTCCCATGATGCACTGCCATGGCACAGACCCAACAGAGCCAGCTGATCACAGGCTACTACAGCCTCTGAAACCATGAATCCAAATCTCTCTTGTCCTGAGATAGCAGTAAACAAAACTGACATCAGTTTCTGGGTTCCCAAGGTGGCAATTGCAAGCTTAGGAAAATTCAGTACAGATGAAAATGTGAGAGGAAGAGGAAATATTAGGCATCATCAAATACCATGCTTTGCTATTGTCCCACTGGTACTGAAAACTTACAAACCCTGGATCTGGTTCTTTATCCCTGTTGTCTTGACGATTGAGGGCCACAGACACAGAGGGAGAAGTGAAACCAGCAAAGATTTGTTGAAGAAAAAGATAAGCAGAGCTCCTGATAGACAAGAAGGCCCCAAGAGCGGGCATGGCCTGAGGTGTGTTGTGCAGAAGTGAATAAGGTACAGTTAGGAGAGAGCTATGTGACTCTTCAGATCTGCATTCTTATTCCCTCTGACCAGTTGCTCGGTCCTGGATAACTCTGGGATTCCCTCAGTCTGCTGTTCACATGCAGGTCTTCCAGGACAATGGGCTATGATGTGATGCCTAGTGGACTGCATGTGTGACAGCTCATGATGCTGTAGGGCTCAGGGGCCTGCACACAGGACCACTTAAGGCCTAGGTGAGGGATGTAGAACCTCAGGGGGGGGGTTGTGCTGATGGACCTAGATGTCCCTTTTTCTGCTCTTGCTGTGATTGGCTTTTAGACTACATCTCTTAATTCTGCAGCTGATGGGATTGGATAGGAGAACATAATCATATTTTATCCAGTGAGATTAAAAGAGATTTCTTCATCTGCATCCTTTTCTTGCCTAGTTGCCACACTGGCAATTGGAACAAAACAGAAAAAGATGAAATAGGAAAATAAAGAATAGAAGAATCTGAGATGCTAAGGGGGAAATGTGTGTTGAGGAAAGTACTCAAGAAAACATAAAACTTTGGTCATAGAACTCCAAATCACAGCAATTATGAGGGGAGGGAAACCATGACAATTCAGAAAAATCAAATCAGTGCCCCTGAGGGTGAGAGCAAGAAATGCTCAAAAACATAGACAAAGAATAACAGAGCGGAAAATGTTGGCAATGGAGATGATAAAAGTGGTGCAAGAGCAAGAATCACACATAATTGTAGAATTCTTTCTCCTTCTGAAAAAAAATCACTGGGAAGTGAATCTCAATAAGTTTCACCACAGTCCTACAAAAATTAGATTACATCTTGACAAATACTCAATTTATAAAAACTTCAAAGAGATTAAAGACAAGCCTGTAGTGGGTAAGTAGGTTCTGCAGTATAGGACTGGAAAAAACAATCACTCAGGTCTCCGTGACACTAAATGCCAAAGGCACATAATTGGCAGAGTTCTTCTTGAGGGGAGAAAATTGTGCCATAATTTTTCCATATGCAAGATAATCTTCCAGTGTGAAATCAATAGTCTCAGATTTGCAATTATTCTAAAAGATGAATCTGAGCTGGAGTGTGGCTCAAGTGGCATGGCACCTGCCTAGCAAGGGCTAAGTTCTGAGTTTAATCCCTACCACAATCAAAAAAATTGTTTTTGTTTGCTCTAAGAAAGTTATGTAATCCAGTTAAGTGAAAGAGAAAGTGAAGACTCAATAATGTATTTATGTATTAATTTATTTATCTATTTATCTATTTGTGTTGGTCCTGGGGCCTGAATTCTGGGACTGGGCACTTCCTCTGAACTTCTCTTGCTCAAGGTTGGCACTTGAGCCACAGTTCTATTTCTGGCCTTCTGGAGATTACTTGGAGATGAGTCTCATATACTTTTCTGCCCTGGCTGGCTTTGAACCAGGATCCTCAGATCTCAGCCTCCCAAGTAGCAATGATTACAGGTATGAGACACCTGCACCTAACAAGAATGAATATTTTTGTGCCTGAGACAGGCTGCAAGAGCGGGTACCACTGAATTCAAACAAATGCTGAAAATTTACTTCAAAAACCAAAAGCAAATCTCAATAAAAATAAAAATAATATTTTTTGCAAAGAAAATATATATGCCAAAAAAATTTGTTTATGGGGGCTGGGAAGGTGGCTCAGTGGTAGAGCGCTTGCCTTGCATGCACGAGGTCCTGGGTTTGATTCCTCAGCACCACATAAGCAGAAAAAGCCAGAAGTGGTGCTGCAGCTCCAGTGTTAGAGTGCTAGCCTTGAGCTGAAGAGCTAAGCGACAGCGCCCAGGCCCAGAGTTCAGGCCCCACGACTGGCAAAAAAGAAAAAAAAATTTGTTTGTCAAAAATCTTAGTCACAAACAGAATTATGTTACAAAAGCCAGGAATTAAGGTGATTATGACAGAAAGGAAAAGCTTTGTAAATTTCACCTTTCATGTAAAGATGATTCAAACAATTGGTTTTCATGCTGAATATTCATAGAAGATGATTCTGCTGTTTTATTTTTAAAACATAAAGATAGCATTCTACTTGTGCTTTTCAAAATGCCTGTTAAAGATTTATATTTAACATATGGCATGTTACACATATGGGATGTTTTATATTTTATTTTTAATAAGCATATATTGATTCATTTAAAACATAAAATAAAATTTAATGAAATGCCTACATAAATTTAAAAAAGATGTAAAATAAACTAAAATTTAATGCAATGCCTACATAAATTTTTTAAAAAAGATGTAAGCCAATTCCCAAGGAGTCACAGTTGTTTGTCCTGTGAAACTCACTATCAGAAATCTTTCTTAGTACATGCACACTCAATTAAACATGCATCAGAAAATAAGTTTAAGGCAAACTTCTAGTTAGAGCTTTGGGTGGGGGGGAGAAAAAGTAGCATGAATTGCTTGGATTCTTTCCCTTTTTCTAAATTGGTCATGGAGCTTGAACTCAGGTCCTGGGTGCTGTCCCTAAGCAAATTTGCTCAAGGCTAGTGCTCAGATTCTTTGAGCTAC
>NW_012267450.1:1900933-1902613 GCF_000151885.1 Dipodomys ordii
CTTTTTCTAAATTGGTCATGGAGCTTGAACTCAGGTCCTGGGTGCTGTCCCTAAGCAAATTTGCTCAAGGCTAGTGCTCAGATTCTTTGAGCTACAGCACCCCTTCTAGTTTTCTGGTGGTTAATTGAAGATAAGAGTCCCAAGGACATTCTTGCCCAGACTAGTTTTGAACCTGGATCCTCAGATCTCAGCCTCCTGAGTAGCTCAGAGCTACCAGCACCTGGCCCCAGTTCTTTTAAGTCTTAGGATAACAATTTTTCTAAATCCTAAATTGGCAGTGATTTGTATAACTTTTCTGTCTTTAATTAGATGATGGTTTCTTGGAGATCCAATGTAATCTCTTTGTTATTTTCTCTTCTTAACTCAGAGGCAATGTATATGTTGGTCAAATGGAACTGCTATAAATAAGATTCTTTTCTCAGATGGTCATTAGAACATCCATTGTTGTTATAAGCTAAAAAGCATTAAACTCGCTGGGTGCTCATGGATTACATCTGTAACCCTAGCTACCCAGGAGGCTGAGATATGAGGATCATAAAATCCTGGCTTTTAAGCCAGGCTGTGCAGAAAAGTCTGTGTGAGATGCTTATCTCCAGTTAACCATCAAAAAGCTGGAAGTGGAGGTATGGCTCCAGTGGTAAAGAGCTAGCCTTGAGCAAAAAGTGCTCAGGGACAGCCCTCAGGCCCTGATTTCAAGCCCTAGAACAAGCCCAACATAAAATAAAATAAAAGCTTTGGACTCAAGTTTTTAATCTTGAGTGGAGCCCTTTCAAAACATACTTCCCTACATGTATTTAAAGTTGACTCCCACCTGCAAAACCAGGTTAGTTTTTTTTTTTTAAATTTTCAGTAGCTTCAATGAACCACAGTTGTGAAATTGCACTTTCTATTTAAAATTTTAAACTCTCCATCAAGTGACTCTCTAGGTCTTGGCTCCCAACTCCCTCAATTTTTATGGATCTGCTTTCATCTTGTTTTCATTGGAAAAGTTATTCAAGCTAATAATCGAAACAGAGCATGCTTTCTTTCTTTTTTTGTGCACTGATCCTGGGACTTGAACTCAGAGCCTGATGATGCTTTTGAAAATTAGACCTGTTTCTCTCCCCCCTCCCTCTCTCTCTCTCTCTCTCTTTCTTTCTCTCCTCTTCCCTCCCTCTCCCTTTCTCTCTCTCCTCCTTTTTCCCTTTCTTTCCAACCCCCTCCCCCAGCCAGGAGGTGAACAGCCTCCTGTCCATATGTGCTTCCATCCATGATACTTTCATTCACCTCAGCACCAAAGAAATGGAGCTAGCCAACCAGTACAGGCTGAAGCCATGACAGAAAAGAATCTGTCTCCTCTAGCTCTTCCCTTAAATTGTTTGTGTTATGTATCAAAGTCAAGCAATCAGAGGAAATCAACAGACCAAGGAGTACTAGCTCTAGGCAATAAATGAGTTTTAATGGCTAGTGGGGGAGTGGGGGAGAGGCCTTCTGATCATTATTTTCTTGTTACCTTCTAGTCTATCCTACACAACGGAACTAAGAATAGCTGACATTTCATTCAACATTTGAAACTATCATGGGAGACTAGTATTCTGATGATTCTGGTTTATAGAATGATTAGGGATTAACAGAGATCCAGTGGTTCACACCTGTAATCCTGACTATTAGGATTACTGATTATTAGGAGGCTGAGATCTG
>NW_012267450.1:1903548-1914980 GCF_000151885.1 Dipodomys ordii
GGTTTATAGAATGATTAGGGATTAACAGAGATCCAGTGGTTCACACCTGTAATCCTGACTATTAGGATTACTGATTATTAGGAGGCTGAGATCTGGAGATCACAATTTACACTCAGCCCAGACAGGAAAGATTTTGTTTTTGTTTTTTTGGTTTTCTTTGGGTCCCTCAGCTCTTCAGCTCAAGACTAGCACTCTACCACTTGAGTCACAGCGCCACTTCCAGCTTTTTTCTTTTTTCTTATGTGGTGCTGAGGAATCGAACCCAGGGCCTCGAGCATGCAAGGCAAGCGCTCTACCACTGAGCTACCTTCCCAGCCCATCTTTCCCAAATATTACAAAACTTTCCTATTTTCCATGATGAATATGCAAATGAAAGAGATTCTTACCTCAATTATTCATGTGACCTACCCCTTTCTTATATTCAAATCCATAGTGTATTTTTCTAAAAGGAGGCCTCCCTTCTTTATGTGTGTGTATTCATGTACGTGCGCGTGCATGAGCGTGCACACACACGTGCGTGCATGTGTGTGTGTGTGTGTGTAAAACATTTTGCTTATGGATATAAAAGGCTATTTAAGCATTCTGCCTTCAGGCAAAACAACAACAACAAAAAACACAACCTAGTGGTTTTTCCTTACCCTTGAATTTCCTCACTCATGCCCCAAATTCTAGACTCATTAGAGTCTTGACAAAACCAAGGACTAACAGATTTCTTTGAGGGTCGCTAATAAACATGAAGAAGGGAATGAATCCATAAATGCCACTGAAATTGGACGAGCACTAAACTCAGTGGGTGCTGCCTTAGGTTGAAGAGATTCAGAAAATGAAGAGAAGTCATCATGAAATAGAGTTAACAGGGTGAAAATTTGAAAGTGCCATTATTAACCTCACAGCAATAGAAGAGGTTACATCCATTAAACAAGAGCGGATATATTAGGTCAGGTTTCCTAGGAAACAGATTCTTAGACAGGCTGACACATGGGAGGTTGACCTTGGAGTGTCCTTAAGAGCTATATTTGAGAAAGCCAGAAGGAAGCAGTAGTGGGTATAGGGAGGAGTTGAGCTGCAAGACCCCCATCAGAGACCTCTGAACAGCCAGAGGTGAAAGGTGACTAAACCACCCAGCCTTGGGTACTCAGGGATGTGGTACCAAAATGGTACATATAGCACCCCACAGAGGTAATTAGAAAGAAATAATTAGATGATTGGAAAATGTAAATGATAATCATCAGCATAAAATCCCATTAAAGTATGTTGAGAGAAAGAATAGAGAAAGTGGAAGAAGAATTTACACCCTTGCAAGGCTGGGAGCCTTTTTTTTCTGCCCAGGGCCATTGGGACATTTGTAACATCATTAAGGGGTCATATGTGTGTAGGTATACAGACAAGTCTCTGACAGTCTAAGAAAGCCTATGAGGACCAAATCTTGTCATGTCCTGTGGAGAGGATGTTCCTTGTGCCTGGGGATTCTTTTTTTTTAAAACCCACAGGGAGAGAATAATGACAGAAAAGTTAAGTCACAGAAATGCTGGTATCAGAAAATTCAGGTAACAGAAAATCCAATGATAAACAACATTTGATGATGTGATCAAAGAAAAGAGAATTGAGAAAGATAGGGGTAATAGATGAAGTAAATAAAGCGAGAACATATAAATAGAACCATGGCATTTCATCATTAAATGAATTCAAAACAGGATGATTAAATGTATTGATTGCAAGGAACTAGAGCTGGAGATAGGATGGGGAATAGCTTTATTTTTCCTTTACTATTTTCTACACTTGAAAAATATACAATATTATTGTTATTATTAAGGTGCTTGTACAGAGGGGTGACCATTTCATAAGTCAGATAATGAGTACATTTTCTTTTTTTGGACAATGTCACTATTTCCTTCACTTTCCTCCTCCTTTCCCTGCCCACAAGTTATTTCTATACTTTTTACAAGAGACATATTGAATAAGATTTTTACCTGAGTTATCCTACAATACATTAGTAGCAATTATAAACACTGTTCCCATTGGCTTCATCATTTGGGCATTTAGTATGTGCTCAGCTCTGTCTCAGAGAAGCATTCTAATCCCAACATCCCTCATTTTAGGTCTCAGAAGAAAAGACAAAGACCAAAAAATGTCCAAGGTCACATGGCTACAAGTACAGGTAGGATTTCCATCCTGTGCCCTCCAATACATGGGCCTTGAACTATTCTGCATAATTTCTCTGCTAAGACTGGATGATAAGACTGTTGGCATTCATTGTAAGGTTGGAAGGATTCTTATGCTTTGTATTTGTTTTTAAAGTTATGTTATTACAATTTTTAGACTCTATTACTACTTTTAAGTAGTTATGCAAGAAGGTTTCAATTTAGCATATGAGTTTATGAGTCAAGTGCATCTTAATCAATATTATCCTTCCCATCAAAGTATCAGTGCAATTTTCTTGGCCACTGGCCATTGAACAGATGGATTAGACAATGGGTATAGCACTGGGTAAAAACACATTCTGTTCAACAGTAGAGTGGAAGAACTAGCGAGAAGGGGTGGAGATAGTACACAAAATAATTTTCTGTTTGGAAACAGATGATGGGAATGTGTTGGAGATGATTTCAGGATAATGGTGCCACAGAGAGGACCAGGAGTCTAACAAGAATGGTGTCATCCTTTTCATTTCCTGTGCAGGTCACTGACTTGGGGGCAGATGTAGGTGTAAGTATGTTGGTCTCCAGGTACCAAGAAAGCAGACCAAGTTCAGTGTTCCTTTCAGCCAACACAGAAAGAGAAAATCTTGCTCATTTGTGCATGTCTCCATCCCACAGGGCTATCTCCCGGCCCACACCTGAATTTCTCTTATTGTCCCAGCCCTTCCTTCAGTTGAGGCAGGACACCTTTTCATTATTTCCAGACTCACTTTACTTCAATAACTTTTGTGAGTTATAGATTCATGTTGTTTAAGTCATCTAGTCTATGGGCTGTTACTAGGGCAGACCCAAGCTGAATAAAGCACTGTTCTTCCCACATGCATTTTTGTCTCTGCCTTAATCCATTCTCTGCCCAATAGTATAGTCAGCCTTAGCAACAAAACTGACCAGCAGATTCCCTAGTGTAGAACATTTCAGTGGAAGCACAGAATAAGCAGAAAAACCTACAGTGCCTTTCTACTAATGTGCTCAGATTCTGTGAGATGACTCTCCAGGGCTTCCAAATTTGGGGTTTTGAATGCCCCTCTTATTTATCTTGTGTTGGTATTCTCATACTTCAGCCACATTGACTTTTTCCTATTTGTGTGACTTGAATTCAGAGCCTAGGCTTTGTCCCTGAGCAGTTTTACTCAAGCCTAGCACTTTACCACTTTGAGCTACAGCTCCACTTCCAGTTTTTAGGTGATCAACTGGAAATGAGAGTCTTACCAACTTTCCTGCCTGGGCTAGGTTCAAACTGTGATTCTTAGATCTCAGCCTCCTGCATAGTGTAGGATTATAGGCATGAGACACCAGTGCTCTGCCACATTGACTTGCAAGGTGCTCCTACACTGCGATTTCTATAGACTTCCTACAAAGGCATGCATTTGCTTAGAATCCTCCCTATCACCAACCTACTTCCTTTCCTTGCTTGAGTCTCACATTGCCTCACACACCTGAACTTCAGGCCTCACCTCAGGTGGAGCCCATAGAGGGCAGGCTATCTATTGCAATCTCCTCTCCTTCCCCAGATATTACATTCCTTATTGTTGTTTCCATTTAAATCTATCATCTTAGAATGAAAGTGCCAGAAGGGCATATGCCACGTTTCTTTTGTCAGTCCTGGGGCCTCCTTATGCCCTGCTAGCAGTTATCTTTAAGGCATTTTCTGCATGCTGAAGTAGTGAATGACCAGTGAAGAAATGCTTGCTTGCTTGCAGCAGAACTTTTTGCCTCCCTGCTTGTTCAAAGGATTGCAGGTGCCTGCTGCATAGACTTATCTCTGGTGCACTAGCTTCCTGGAACTGTTTTTTTTTTCTCTCTCTCTGTCTCCTCTCAGTCTCTCTTTCTCTCTGTCTCCTCTCAGTCTCTGTCTTGCTCTGTCTCTCTCTCTCCCCCCAAGTTTTGAGAACTGGGACAGATAGGAGAAGCCTTATTTCCAACACAGGAAAGAGGAACAAACTCATGATTGAACCTGATTGTGAGCTGGGGCAGAATTCTGAAGCTATTTCCTAAATGTATTATTAAATACATGGGTCCTATTTGGAGCCCCATAAGTGTTTTTACTTAATAGATTGTGAATGAGTGTTTGTGAGCAATCAATACCTGTCATCATTGATTAAAAATGTAAAGGCCAGTTGTGCACTTAAGGAGTTTCATGGTGACATTCTGTTAATGTCCCACTACTCATTTTAAAATTCTGAATCCCCAGAAAGGGTAAAGACCTGTTTAAATCTGAATACCTCTCCATCCATCAACAATGAACTAAGCACATTTGTTTTTGTTTTTGTTTTCTTTTCGGTGCTAATCCTGGGGCTTTAACTCTGGGCCTAGGTATGTCCCTGAACGTTTTTTGCTAGGGTGATTACAGTACAACTTGAGCTATAGCTCTACTTCAAGCTTTTCTGGTGTTAATTGGAGACAAGAGTCTCATGGACATTCCTGCCCAGGCTGGCTTCAAACTGTGATCCTCAGATCTTTCTCTAGTCATCTGTCCCTACTTGCTCTCTTTTTTCCTCCCATCAGGAGACTGATATGGGTGGGTCCTACATAGGAGATCTGGAATGAACTTACCTATACACTCAAGTGTCCATAAAAATGGTCCATCTGTTCAGAGTCCAGGCCCTGCCCAAGTTGTCTGACTAAAGGTGTAGATCATCAGTCCACTTGGAGTCTGCTTCCCACCAACAGTAAAATACATGGACCCCATGGCTGAATGTCCCAGGCTCCAACCAGCACTGAGACAGGATTGTTAAATCTGCAGTGGACAGAGGCTGACATAGTAAGTCTGCCTTACTTGTGGATTTAGCAGGCAGGGTTTGACCCAGTGCAACTAAAAAAAGAAAAAAAAATTCAAACACAGAAGTTGAAACTCCCAGTGCCCATTCTGAAGCTGGGTGGAGGCAGGCACTCAAGGCAGCGCTGGCCTGTGGTCAGTTGTGTCTACATCCTTGTATCAGCTGCTGCATGTCCGTTTCCCTGGCCTCCAATTTATGAAAATTTGCTTCCAAAAAATCCAGTGGGGCTCTGAAAGCAAGAGAAAAGTGAATGTGTTTTGCTGAAATGACCAAGTGGAAATTTTACATTTGTTGAAAGGTGGCATGATAGAAAAATGAACCACGCCTCAACAGTACAAGACTGAATCCTTGGCACCCTGTGCATGCACAGTGTTTCCTCAGTGGCAGGCTCCTTGCTACCACAAACCTGAAGACAGCAAGGTGGAAAGAGTGGGCAGATATTGCTCTATTTTGCAACTCTGTTGATGTTTCTTGCATATCAGTGTGTATTAGCAGACTGGTGTAGGCACTGGCAATAGCTCAGCACACATTTACTGAGTGTTTTCTTGTGTTGTAGAACTCCACAGAGTTAAGTCATTTTGTCTTTGTGCAGTGTTTGCAGTTGGGGGGTAGTTTTCATCCCTGGGCCTGCTGTTTTGCATAGAATAACAACCTAGGGACATGCAAGGATTTATATTCATCAGCCAGGTGGTGAGAAGAGCCCTTATCCATGACAACATGACACTGTCCACCCTAGAGTGACATTCCTGACCACCAGTGAATTCCTTCAGGACACCCGACAGTGTGTCTAAATGTCTTCATCAGGAAAATGAGGTTTGGCAAATGTACTGTTAAGAGCATTAAGAGCATTGCTAATATTGGAATGAACCTGAGGATTGGAGAATGCTGTTTCTCCCCTTTGGCAGCAGGAACCCCAGAATCCTCCACTGGGATATCACATGGTATCTAACTTTTTGTTTGTTTGTTTTTTAACTTAATGTGTGGTGGTGGTGGTGGTGGTGGGGAGAGACACTCACTAGTTTTCACCCAAGAGACCACAGAGAAGGGGGATGAAACAAGGATGCAACTTAAGCCATCTTGATTTCCTGGGGCAGAGTTACAGGGAGGTAGACTACAGCAGTCCCACCACCTGATGGCTCACAGGTAGCTGAACTGAAGATGAGGTCTCTGCAAGCCTTAGCTAGAGAGCTGTTGACCAGATGCATATTACTTACTTCATGCATCTCATTGTACCACTAGCAAACTCACTACTGACTGGTTGCTTCTAAAATGTTCTCTCCTCCTTTTTAGCAACTCTGTTTACAGTTAATATTATGGCATTACTATTCAGTTCCTTTCCTTTCCTAGAATCTTCCTACTTTAAGTACTTGGCTTACAGCTACCTTGGACTGAGGCATTCCCACTTGTAAGCCTGCCTCCCTATATTCAGGGCCTTGATCACTGCTATTTCCTAGTAATGCATTAGAATGTGTGGAACATAACTGAGGAAATCTATTTAAATTCTATATATTTATATCTTACGCTGATATATTAACTCTGTTGATCTTTCAGTTCCAAATTGTAAGCATTTTCAGTTACTGAAATGATAGAATCAACATGAAAATAAGTTCAGCTAGCTTGCATTCCGTTTATTTTACACTCAAACTTAGGCTTGTTCTACACCTACAAAACTTTTCAGGACGCTGCTCATTTCAAGTATTCAATAGTGGCTAGCAAACAGGGTTAAAATTTAAATCGTGTGTATGTGTGTATGTGCAGGAGCGTGCATGAAAGAGAAAGAGAGGGAGAGGGAGAAAGGCAGAGAGCTTTGCCTTCTCCCCTAGACTCTGATCCCTCAAGGCTGTGCTTCCTTACCACATTCACCATTAGCAGCGAATGCCTAACCAGCACCTGGGCCTTTTCCAGAGAAGCAGCGATTTCCGCATTTGCACAGCACAGGTGTTTCTCCTGAATGTTCCAGCAGCTGTCATTCCTCTCTGCCAGCTAGGCTGGGCGTCACTGCTTTGAAAATAGGTTGTTTGGATGTAAGAATTTACCCTAAATCCAGTTCCGGGCAGGTGGGGGGACACATGGCTTTCTAAGCAAGGTGCAAACTTCAGGAGGCCGCTGCTTGGTGGAGAGACATGCTGGTGGTTCCAGTGACTGAGCACACGCAGGACAACCGGCTCTGTGTTGTTTCTGCCCTGCAGAAGAGGAGAAGCTGAGTGAAGCCCCGCAGTCGACTCCGAGTGCGAGGCTGAATGGAAGCCTGTGCAGAGCTGCAGGCGCTACTGGCCGCCCCGGCGGCGGAGGTGGACGGTGGCCGGCCTTCTCCCTGCGCCCTCGGCGCGTGAGCGCAGTCTGGGCGCGGGCTGTGGCCGTTCCCTCTGTTTGAGGTGGGGACGTGGGGAACTCGGGCCCGTCCCTAGGCGCGGTGGGCGGCGGTCGGGGGCGCGAGCGCCGGGTGGGCGTGGCCGGCGGTTGGCGGGAGTTCACGGGGAGCGCGCAGGTGCAGACGGAGCCCGCGGCCGAGGAAGAGGAGGTGGGAGCGGCGGCGCCGCCCGACCCGGAGAGTGAGTGCGTGAGCCATGCGTGCGGAGCTGGGGACCGGCGGGGAGCAGCGATTCTCCGCCCGCCCGGCCAGGCCTCTGAGCTGCGAGTTCGCAATTCACTGCGCGTGGAGTCGTTTGGGCTCAGGATGCCGGGAACCCCCGCCTCCGCCTCCTCAGCCGCCGCTGCTGTCAGGAGACCCCGAGGCGCCGCGCGGGGTCGCTGACCTCGGGCCCGCGGGGAGGAGAGACGGCTGCCCGGGCCGAGGAGGAGGGGCCGGGGCCGGGGTTCGGCGTGGAGGGCTCCGGGGTGCGAGGGGCGGAGACCGGCGTGGGCCGGTCGGGATGGCGGGCTGGAGGCTCCAGGGGGAATGGAGGGACTGGAGCGGGGCAGGGTCTGGGGAGCGGCGGGAGGGGGTCTGGTCCGGGGTGGGCGTGGACCCGGCGGGCGCGCCCCACAGGACTAGGCGGGCGCGCTAGCGTTCCCGGAGCCGGAGCAGAAGCGCGGCCTGGTGACCCTGGGGCGGCTTCCAGAGTGAGAAACATAACGACTCTGGTCCCAGGCTGAGCCCTGGCAGGAGCGCGCTAGGAGGCGGGTGCGCAAGGCTGGCTGACCACACAGGGGGCTCTGCCGTCAGGGCCTCCCCTCCCACTGATCCTGTCAGCCCCGGGCCCATGGAAGTTGGTCAGGAGGGTCAGGGGCCTTTGGTTTCAGGAGCAGCCCTGGCTTATTGCCAAAGGGCCTTCCTGCAGCAGGGCAGGTCCCCGCAGGGCCAGCCCAGGGCCCTGGACAGCTCCCCAGGCCTCAGCCTGCACAGGCCTCCCACCTCTGCTGGGGACTCTTGGATCTCACTGTCAGGGGTAGGATGTCCCAGAACCCTAGAGAGGGGGTTGTGGCCCAGAGGCAAAGGCTCCTGCCTGTGACTTGAGGTTAGGGACAGTGGAAAAATTTGTGCATTGAAAGAAGATTGCTAGAAAACAAGAGTAATTAAGAGTCTGCAGTCTCTGAGAGCAATTTAGGGACCCGAGGGCCTGGTCCATTCCTCTGCACCTGGAGTTTGCAAAGGCTGCCAGAAGTTATTGAGGCCTTCTCTGCTCCAGGTTTGCATGGTTCCAAGGATTTTTGTCCCATTATTTGTAGAACCGGGGAGCCTGCTAAGTTAGCAGGTCAGATCTTCAGCAGACATACAACACACTTAATTTTAACCCTCAGTAATCTCTGTCCTATGTATTGAAGTGTAGATTGAACAGATCGTGTGGCCTGCTGCTTTTCCCATTACACATGTCCTCAGTTTCTGGTGTGTTTGTTGTTAATTAGGTGAACTGGTAGTCTGTGAAAGAATAAGGATGAGGACTCCAGGTGGGGCTGGGGCTGGGGCTGGACTTGTGGGGAAAGGTAGGAACCAGACTCTTGGGTGGTGTCAGCCAGGGGTAGGCTCAGGCAGCAGTCTGGGGAAACTCAGGACCTGCTACTGGCTGCAGTGCTGGATGGCATGTGTCCAGTACAGCCATGCTGAGCACATCCCATTTTTCTTGTTCACTGAGTTCTCGGCCCAGGGCCTTAGCACATTCTGTATTTGCACGTGAGTCGCTTTCTCCCACAAGGCAGGCTCATTCCCTTATTTCCTTTACTTTAGTCTGCTGAATTGTGGGTTTGCAAAGTTTCTCTGACCATTCCATCTAAAACAGCTACTAGAAGTCAGGTGTCTGTGGCTCATGCCTCCAATCCTAGCTACTTAAGAGGCCAAAATCTGAGGATCTCAGTTCAAAAGTATCCTGAGGAAGAAAGTCCTTGAGGCTCTTACCTCCAATTAGCCAGAAAAAACCTGAAGTGGAAGTGTGTCTCCTATGGTAGAACAGCAGCCTGGAGCAGACTGAAGCTCAGCAACCACAGTGGAGGTCCCCAGTCCCCAAGCAGAAGGCTTGTCTTCGCAGACATCCTGTTGAATTTGGAAAAGGTTGGGAATTGTTCAACCTGGCTGCCTTTTTTTTGTTGTTGTAAAAATACCATATAGAGGGGTTAGAATTACATGGGCAAGGTAATGAGTACATTTCTTATCAAGCATTGTAGCCTCCTCCTTTGTTTCCCCTTCCCATCCTCCCTGCCCCCCCAATCCTCCCCCTCCCCTACCAAAATTGTAAAGTTCATTTTCGACATGACGACTTGTACATCTCATTGTTGCAATGGGTCCACCTTGCAGAGCAGAAGGTGCTTGGGACAGCTGGGCACATTCAGTTTGGCTTCTGTCTACTAGGCTAGGGCTTGCAAGCTTAAGGAGTATGTGATGTGATAATACTAATTTGGTTGGTTCAAACTAGCATTGACTAACACATGCAGTAGGCCCAGCATAGGTATTCATGTCTGTAATTCTAACTATTCAGGAGAGATCTGAGGACAAAGGTTTGAGGCCAGCACAAGCAGGAGAATCCAAGAGATCCTTATCTCCAATTAAACATCAAAAAGCCTAAAGTGGAGGTGTGGCTCTCAAGGGTTAGAGCACCAACACAAGGGACAGGGCCTGGGACCTAATTAAAGCCCCAGTACTGGCACAATAAACAAAGAAAACCAAATGATAAAACCTGCAGTGGAGGTGAGAAGAGGAGAAATTGTTTCATAAAATATACACTGAGGTTTTTTAAAAAAAATATTACTGTAAAGGTAATGTACAGAGGGGTCACAGTTACATAAGTCAGGTAACGAGTGCATTCCTTTTTGGACAATGTCATCCCTTCTCTTGCGTTCTCCCCACTTTTCCCTCTAGTCCCCGCCCAACAAGTTGTAGAGTCCATTTTCAACATTGCCTGTTGAATACTCCTGCATTTGTTCACTCTTTGTCCCTCCATTTTGGTGTTCCACTTTACCCTCCCAAAGACAGATAAATGAACAAGACAAGAGGAAAGGAAAATGAAAACAGCAACAAAGGAAAAAAAAACGATTTTTTCCTGGAGTTCATTTTGATAAATATTATTTTATATGACCAGATGTACATAGCTGTTGAGCCTCTGTGACGCTCTCCTAAGAATATCCTCCTGGTGTCACTCTGTGCATTCACTCCATCTTATTGACCAATGTATGGCTTGATATGTGGGGTGTGTGTGTGTGTGTGTGTGTGTGTGTGTGTGTGTGTGTGTGTGTGTGTGTGTGTGTGTGTGTGTGTGTGTGTAATACCATGCTGGGATTTAAACTGAGAGCCTTGTGATATTGCTTGGAATTTGTCTGCTAATGCTGGCTCCAGACCTCAATTCTCAGCTCTCAGCCTCTTTAGCAGCTAGAATTTTAGGTAAGAGCAGCAATGTGTCTTTTCTTTTCTTTCTTTACTTTTTTTTTCTTTTTTTGCCAGTCCTGGGGCTTGAACTCAGGGCCTGCCCACTGTTGCTGAGCTTCTTTTGCTGAAGGCAAGTAATCTACCACTTGAGCCACAGCACAACTTCTGGCTCTTTCTGTTTATGTGTTAGTGAGGAATCAAACCCAGGGCTTCATGCATGCTTAGCAAGCACTGCACCACAGGGCCTTATTCTAGGCCCCTGCTTTATTAACTCTTTTTAAAAAATAATCCATGAAATTCTAGGAATTTATACTTTTTATCAACTTTGTAGTGACTCTGTGAGAATATTGACATAAGAAAGACATAGTTGTGTCCTGTATAGCACGTCCTGTTGGTTTAATCTGTAAAAGTCACTATTTCTAAAGGTTGAAGCAGCAGCAGTAAGTGTCAGTCATTGGCTTAACTTTAAAAAATGCCTCTTTTGTCTCATATCTAAAATATACTTGGAACTCAAAAAATTAAACCCCCCAACAACAAATCCTCAAAGAAACAACTGCCCAATAAGTGGGCGAAAGACTTAAAGAGAAACTTCTCTGAAGAAGAAAGAAGGATGGCCAATAGACACATGAAGAAATGTTCAACATCCCTAGCCATAAAAGAAATGCA
>NW_012267450.1:1915875-1932178 GCF_000151885.1 Dipodomys ordii
TGCAATGCTTGGTAAGAAATGTACGCATTATTCTGCCCACGTAATTGTACCTCCTCTGTACAGTATGTTCTAAAATAAAATTAAATTTTAAAAAAATGCCTCTTTTGAGGCAATTTTTTCCTTCTACACTGGAGTTTGAAGTCAGCACTTTGTGTTGCAAGGCAGGCATACTACCATGTGACCCAGGTCCTTATTTCTTTATTTTCTGTAGTTATTTTTTGAGATAGGGTCTCACTTTTCATCCCTGCTGGCATGAATGGACTGCTGGTCCTAGGCTGGCAGGTGCACACTGCTGCTCTCTGCTGAATTTTCTGTTGAGGTGGGATCTCAGCATCTTTTTGGCCTGGTGCTGACCTGAACCCTTGATCCTCCCGATTTTTATGTCTGCTTATGGAACACAGCAGTGTGCTAGGCCCAAACATCACCCTCCTGGAGGCATCAGAGATCCAAGGACATGCTTTTCACTGTGGTGATACAGAATTACTTAGTTACTGCACTTAGAAGTATATCTGCTAGTTTAGAACGTTGGAGATCTTTGGAAAGTTACTCTGCGATGCCTTTCATTTCCTATTTTATGCTGAGCAGTCACCATATCTGCAATTTTAATTAAGAGATGGGTGACATTGTCAGACACTTTGTACTCATACACTGTTTTATAGAATGGGAACTTCTTTGTACAACTACTTAAAGATAATAATAATAATAAAAAGAATGTTTCTATAAAAAAAAAGAAGTGAGCAGTTGTGTGATATCAGAGCATCTAGACTTTCTGCAGCAGGTGTAAGCTCCGTTTTCATTCTTAGGAGCCTAAAAGGAGGATTCCCCTATGGAAGATTCCCACGTGGCAGATTTGCCCTTAGTGTTCACTTAATTTTCCTTGGGTTATTTGCCCTTTGTGTTGCTTTATTTTTCCATAGGTTCTTCACATTTCTTCCCCAGTTTTCTTCACTCCTAAAAGGCTATTCATTGTCTTCCTAACACTCCCTAAGTGTTTTGCAATTTTGACCTTCCTGTTTCTTTCTCTTACTTACCTATATGATGGTGGAAGGGAGAAGCGGTGACTGGTGAGTTTGAGTTTGAGTTTTCTAGCAAGGTTTGGATTCTGAGTGCTGGTGACTGAGTTGATAGCCACCTTCAGAGGCTAAGAATAAGATGGATGGAGGAGGGTGGGTAACTGGCCCAGCATGGCTTAGTGGCCTGAGTCAGAAAAGAAAGACATGTATAGGACAGGGGCAGTGACTTAAGGGCACCTTCATCTCTGTCTCTCAAGTCCTCTTGGCTAGCTGGGTAGTAATGGATATTGGAACTTGGTTAGTGTCCCCAAAATATTGCAGCCGAAGGCTAGAGATACTTGTGTACTTCATTTAATTAAATTAATTAATTATTTTGGGTTGTCACTGGGGCTTGAGCTTTATTCTTTCAAGGCTGGTGCTCTACCACTTGAGGAATACCTTTACCTCTGGCTCCTGGCTTTTTGCTTGTTAATTGGAGCTAAGAGTCTTATGGACTATTCTCCAGGCTGGCTTTGAAGTGTGATTCTCAAACCTCACCTTCCTAAGTAGTTAGGATTACAAGTATAAGCCACCAGCAAGTGGCCACCATTTGTATAAAATCTTTATCCAGTTTGCCTTTGGAGATTGAGACTTCTCTCTCTGGCTGTTGAATTTGGTGGCTTAAGCTACATCTTTAGATTGTTGATTAGCTGAGCCTCGCCAAGCAGCCTTCTCAAAAGTCACAGCCCCATACCAATCCTCTACCCTTCCTTCCTTCAGTCCTCTGAATCTTTTCATTTTCAGTTTGAAATTTCCAGGGTTTAGGGCTCTGGGGTTCAGTGACTCTGAAGTCCTGTGTGAGTTATTTTTTTCCCCAGGCTGCTACACACAATAAGCTTAAAATTTGAAGTGTAATGCATTTCCAAATAATGTGTGTGTGTGGGGGCTCTTTAACCTAAATGTGTACCCACAGGTGACTTTGCCCTGGGCCCTTCAGGAATCCTGTGGCTTGGGAGGTAGAGCCAGTTAAAGGGTTTGGGGCAGATTGCACCTTTTTTGGCTGAGCAAGAAGTGAATTCCAGTAGGACTTGGTAAAGATGGTTTCTCCATGACTCTTGCCCACCCTGATCCATGCTGCTTCACCATGGCCCAGACTTTTCCAGTGGATTCACGGTCTAGTTCTTTCTATGGTCACTTATGGAAGTCACCACTTTCTTATTAAACATTTTTGACTTGGGGGAATGAGACTCTTCCATATGCTTGGTGATAAATAGGTGCCGAGTGTGTCAGATGCACACATCTACACACATTCAAGCAGTTATACTTACAATGGAAGGTGGTCAGCAGCAGAGAAACAATTCTGTCAGCCACTGAATCTCATTTTCTGTGGTGTATGTCATTTATACAGTAAGTTGACTCAAATTTCATCCAAGCAAGCTTTGGCCAAGAACCCAGATTTTTTTTCTTTTTTATTAATAAGTTTTTTTATTGTGAAAAATACCGCACAGAGGAGTTACAATTACATGAGCAAGGTAATGAGTACATTTTTTTGTGAAAATACTGTACAGAGGGGTTACAATTACATGGGATAGATAATGTAAACAACATTGAGATATCACCTCACCCCAGTTAGAATGGCTATAATCAAGAATTTTAATAACAACATATGCTGGAGGGGATGTGGCCAGAAGGGAACCTTACTGCATTGTTGGTGGGAGTGTAAACTTGTTCAGCCACTTTGGAAAGCAGTATGGAGGTTCCTCAAAAGACTCCACATAGAGACCCCCAATGACCCATCAATCCCACATTTGGGCATTTACCCAAATGATCACAAACAAGGCCACACTAAAGCTACCAGCATGACTATGTTTATTGCAGCATTATTTACCATAGCTAAGATATGGAACCAACCCAGATGCCCCTCAGTAGATGAATGGATCAAGAAAGTGTGGTATATATACACAATGGAATTCTATGCCTCCATCAGAAAGCATGATATTGCCCCATTTGCTAGGAAATGGAAAGACTTGAAAAAAATCATATTAAGTGAAGTAAGCCAGGCCCAAAGAAACTTAGGTCCCATGGTTTCCCTTATTTGCAATAACTAGTCAAGCAGAAAAGGTCAGATAAGTTGATGTTAGGAAAATGAACCCTAAGATATGTATTCAAATGTTTCAGGTGATTGTTTCTAGCACATTTATAAGATGATTTCTTTGTTGCTTTGTATGTCCCTCCCCCATGTTATAACACCTGCTTTCACTGTATTTGAGGTTAGTATAATTTGTGGAGGGGAAGGGAAAAAGCAAATTGTTTAAATAGGGATACAGGTGGATCCATTGCAACAATGAGATGTACAAGAACCCAGATTTTAATCAGTCTCGTTGAGAAGCATCACCAAGAAATGGGCCCAAGGAATTATGAGTCTCCAGGGAGTGCCTTGGCAGGTGGCCTGGACTGGGTGCAAGCTTGATGCTGCCTGGGTTTGAAGCTGGATCTGCACATCCAATTCTGGGCAGGATTTTCTTCCATTGCACTTGGAATCCATTCTTAGACCTTTTGAGTTTCTTCTAATTTATTTTCTAATCCTTTCCTTCTGCAGGTTTCCCGACTCCTTGGCTCACCCTGGCTGCATCTCAGATATTTTTCTTCTTAGTTTGCCACCTCTGTGGGAGAAGCAGTTTTCTGTGAGTAGGGGTGAGATGGGCAGGCAGAGAGGGAGGAGGAGGAGGAGTCTGATGAGGAGTGGGATAGGGAGGCTCTGCTCTGTTTTACTGTCTGGAGCAGGAGGCTGAGCTCAGCTCAGAATTGCTGCAGTAGGGAATTGTTTGCAGAGATCCCAAGGACCCAGGAAAGCGGGAGAATTTCTCTTAGAGAGGGGCGGCTCTCTTTAACTTTCCTGTTCCCTTGATTGTCTCCAGATTTGTCTTAGAAGTGTGGTGGTAAGGCTGAGATTCAGGCTGTTCCCTAACAAGTCAGTATGGGGAGTCCGGAATTTCTAGTTGGGTGAAATTAACATTAATGGCAAAAATATAGCAATGGCAGAAAAGTCATGCAGATGGACACTGCAGTTCATGCCTGTAATCTTAGTGACTTGGGAGGGCAAAATCGGGAGGATCACCATTGGAGGCCAGTGTGGGCAGAAACATTCACAAGATCCCATTTCAAATGAGCACTGGGTGTGGTGGTATGTGGCTGTCATCTCAGTCATAATGAGAATCCTCATATATGGGGATGGAGGCCCAGATATACACCCAGGAAGGAAGCAAGACCCTATTTTAATATTAGCACAAAAAGGTTTGCAAGCATGGCTCAACAGTAGAGCACCTGCTTAGCAAGCACAAGGCTCTGAGTTTGATCTCTTGTACTTAAAAAAAAAAAAAGCACATGAATGTAGCAAGCAGTTTAGCAGGTTAGCAGAAGAAAACCAGCTTCCTTTCTAAGTGAAGAACCGGGACCCACAACTCCTCTTAGTGTCTGGCATGCCACTCAGTTGTCTCCTCCTGGGAGCATCCAGGATTTCCCAGTGCTCCAACCTTATTCCTCAAAATGCCTTGTCATGCTGATTTGCCCCAAGACTCATGGCTGGTGACTCCCAGCGGTCTTTAGGACTGGCAGGTGTGTTCTGTGCCCTGTAGAGCCAGCGAAGGTTGTAGAAGGAAGCACTGATGCCCAGGTATGAGGCTCTGTGACCATTATAGAAAGCCTTTCCAGGAGAGCCAGGCACACCTCTCTGCTCTCCAACTTCCCTACCTGCCATGTGACTGCCCTTCTTACTCATTTTTGCTGAAGAAACACCCTGCCCACAGTCACTGTGTCAGGGGAGAGCTTCAGGCTGTGGGCCAGAGTTTGTGTCACATCAGAGCTCCTGATGTCCTCATCTCCCACAGGCCTTTGTCATCATCTTGGTGTGGCTCTGCTGTTTCCCAGTGTCCTGGACATCAGGAGCCCCCAGAGGAGGAAGGCAGAGATCTTCAGGACAACCTGCCTCCTGCTCACAGACCTGCATATGTACACCATGCAGGTGAGAATACCAGAGCTCCAGAGGACAGAGGCATTTCTGGGTCTAGCCCCATTCCGTGTCCTGTGTACCCATCCTCGACCAGCCTGCTTCTTTCCCCCTCTCCCCCTCAGCTTCTGTGGGTGAAGCAGGCATCTTTAACCAAGCCAGGGTAGGGCGGGGGCTTCTACACATGTGGTTATCCACATGGAGGGCACCATGACCTCAGTCATTTATGTCTCTAAGCTATAATTGCATATTATTTTCTTAGCAGCCATCAACGGCTTCAGTGAGCTATGGAAACGTGCGCTGTGGAAACTTGATCTTATCTTGGCTGTTTCCAGGCCGCTCTGCTTTATCCTGATGCTTGAGTGGCTGAACTGCTCCCACTTCTTGAAACCAAGCAGCACACACAGCAAACCCCAAAGTTGAGTCTTCTGAGTTCACTCTGGAAGCAGAGCAAATCTGGGCCCTTGGGTCTCCTGCCTCTCCCAGGGCCTTTTGCTCTCTCAGGGTTGGGGGTGCTGCTGTGGCTGAGGGTGTATATGTGCTAATTATCTATCCTGTAGATCAGGGGCAACTCTGGGGATCATCTCTGTTGTAATTATGTATCCTGAAACTGGAGACAGACATGAACCCAAAGCTCACCGGTCTCCCTACCCCCACAAGCCCTTCTTTCTTTGGAGCCACAGTAATGCTTTGATGTTCTAGAACTTTTCCGTGGTCACTGGAAACCCTGACTGGATGTCTTTTGATCTCCTCTTCTTATAAAATCACCAATATTCTACCTTGATAACCTTAGCTACTTCAAGTATCCCCTTCTTACAGCAACCCCACTTCTAAACACAATAGTCAAGTTAAGCATCTTCCTCCAGGTGCACAGCTGCTCCAGGGAAAGGCCCTGTGTGTGTGTGTGTGTGTGTGTGTGTGTGCGTGCGTGTGTGTATCTTCCTCCAGGTGCACAGCTGCTCCAGGGAAAGGCCCTGTGTGTGTGTGTGTGTGTGTGTGTGTGTGTGTGTGTGTGTGTGCATCTTCCTCCAGGTGCACAGCTGCTCCAGGGAAAGGCCCTTTGTGTGTGTGTGTGGAAGGCCGTGTGTGTGTGTGTGTGTGTGTGCATCTTCCTCCAGGTGCACAGCTGCTCCAGGGAAAGGCCCTTTGTGTGTGTGTGTGTGTGTGTGTGTGTGTGTGTGTGTCCTTTAAGAAAGGTTTGCCAGATGACATTATTTTTGTTTTTTTTTTGTGGGTCTTGGGGCTTGAATTCAAAGGCACTCTACCACTTTGAGCCACAGCACCACTTCTGGTTTTCTAGGGGTTCATTGGAGATAGAGTCACATGGACTTTCATGCCTGGGCTGGCTTTGAACCATGGTCCTCAGATCTTAGCTTCCTGAAGAGCTAGAATTCAGAGGCATGAAGCACTAGTCCAGGTTAATCATTCTTCACTTGTTGGAGAAGTAGCCAAATTAGTGCATTGCTACTTGTTTATATTAACAGCTTTAAATGAGATTAACTTTGAGCGACTCCAGTCTTGGATCCCAGCCAATTGTAATTTTATTGTTAGTGTAAAATTTAGTATGTGTTTGTCTAACAGGTTGTTCTATGTGCATAAGACATTCAGGAAATGTTTACTGAATGAAAAATATCCTAAAGGTTTGTGAGAGACGGTTGAGCTATGAGAGATCCTTTGGCTTGAGTGCTGTGTGATGGCTTGTGATCTAGTTCTCAGTCACTGTTGGTTGACAGATGGTCTCAGAAGCTTAGCTTTGCCCTTCCTGGGGTATGCTGTGGTAATGATGGAAGGAAAGAGAGGTTGAGACTTAATATCCACTTACAGGTTTGAAAAACCTCTAATGTAAGATTCTAGGTGGTTTTCTTCATTTTCCCAATTTAAATACCATGGTAACTCTATTCTTTATGGTTGCAATGCTTCTTCAAAATTCTATGATATTTTCTTCCTGGGCATATTATCTGATTGAATGCAGAAATGATATAGTAGGGTGAGAATTCAAAGGAAACACTAAATATACTGGGCAATTTCGGGAACTTACCCTTGAATGTAAAGGAAGGTATATTTAGGGGGTTTGTTGGCAAAGAGATGTCATTAGCACACCAACACCACTTTATTATTTTTTTAAATTTTATTACTTTTTTTTGTTGTTGTTGTGGGGCTTGAACTCAGGGCCTGTGCGCTTTCCCTGAGCTTTTTTGCTCAAGGCTAGCACTCTACCACTTTGAGCCCACAATACCACTTCTGGTTTTCTGGTGGCTAATTGGAGATAAGAGTGTCATGGCTGGGGGCTGGGAAGGTGGCTCAGTGGTAGAGCGCTTGCCTTGCATGCCTGAGGCCCTGGGTTCGATTCCTTAGCACCACATAAGCAAAAAGAAAAAGCCGGAAGTGGCGCTCTGGCTCAAGTGGTAGAGCGCTAGCCTTGAGCTGAAGAGCTGAGGGACAGAGCCCAGGCCCAGAGTTCAGTCCCCATGACCGGACCCAAAAAAAAAAAAAAGTGTCATGGCTTTCTTGCCCTGACTGGCTTTGAACTGCAATATTCAGCTGTCAGCTCCTGAATAGCAAGGATTACAGGTGTGCCACCAGTACCTGGCCAACATCACTTTAATTGATTTTCTCAAGTGAGTTTTTTCTTTTTCTTCTAAATTTTTCTACAGTCTATTATTCCATCTAGGGTTATATGTTATGTTTATTGGCATGACTTTCTAGTCTCCAGTCATTGGGAACAACCCCTTAGTCTTCATTTACTTTTTGTGACATCTTTGTAGAATATATGACAACTATATTATGGAAAATAGTTTGAGATTTTCTGACCTATTCCACAAATTAGTTTTGGGCTTTGCATTTTGGGCAGAAATACCAGAGAGATGATCGATGTCTTGCAGTGCATCCTATCAGGAGGTCTGTGATGCTCCCTCCTCTCTTTCTTGGTGATTATTCTAGCTTCACAGATGAGAATATTGAATTTTAGAAAAGGCAGAATTTGTTCTGGAGTGACAGGCTAGGCCATAACCGAGGGAATTGCCTTTAGACTCAAGTTAGAAGCAGTCGGCTAAATTACAGGCCACCAGGAAACACCCTCATTGAGATTGAGGAGCTCAGACTCCCAGTGCCCTGCAATGGCTCAAGTATGGCAGTGTGGGTGGCAGATGTCATTTCCTAGTGGAGTGAGACCTGGGCACAGGAACTGGAAACCCAATCCATATCTTCTATGTGCACCCAAGTGTTGAACCAATAACCATTGGGTAGTCTGCTACCTAGGAGATTTGTGTCTCTCCCTCCTATTGCTTTGTTTCTTTATAACCTGGGTAGGTAGATGCTGTTTCATGAAGAGCCATGAAGAGGGTGAATTTGACAGTACTGTGCTGTGTTCTGTCCCTCCACTGATTCCAGATTACACATTGAATGTGTACAGGAATTACTCATGGGGCTGGGAAGGTGGCTCAGTGGTAGAGTGCTTGCCTCTCATGCATGAGGCCCTGGGTTCTATTCCTCAGCACTACATAAGTAGAAAAAGCCTGACATGGCACTGTGGCTCAAGTGGTGGAGCGCTAGCCTTGAGCTGAAGAGCTGAGGGACAATGCCAGGCCCAGAGTTCAGGTGCCACCTCTGGCCAAAATAATAAAAATCACTCAGGGGGTCTACACAGAGTATCCAGTTTTCCTCCTGCAGGCATCTTCCCTCTGCCAGCCTGGGGTTGGGTGGTGGGGGATGGCTTAATGCTGTCTGTGATAAGCACCAGAAGGATATGAGAAAAGGTTGTTACAAAACACTGAGGCTCTCCCTGTGGTGTTAATGAGTTATAGGGAGAAGTTTCTTCATTGGTGATTATCAGCTTCCTCAGCCTGTTGTGTTCCAAGAAGATTTCTCAACAGCCCACAGTGAACTTGCCTGTAACTTCCCATCTTTGTTAGTTTGGAGGTGACAGTTGTGTGTTTGCTGTCATGAGTAAATGTCCCCCCGAGCTTTTAACCAATGGAATTTGCGGTGCACTGTCAAAGTCTGTGCAAAGAGCTGTGTCAGCCATATTAGCTAGCTCCTTCGTGGCCTCTGCTCTGGCTGATGTTGGCTTTCACCTCAAGAGGCCACATGAGGCTAATAAGATGGGTGCTTCTCTGGATACACAGAAGGTATAAGCCTCATGCACCCTTGTATTTCACAGTCCAGGGCCCAGAACTCTGTTTGGGTTTTTTTATTTTATTTTATTTTTTTTATTAACTGTATTTTTTTTGGTCTTTTCTTTTTTGGTACTGGGGATCGAACCCAGGACGTTGCGCTTGCTAGGCAAGCGCTTTGCCACTGAGCTACATCCCAGCCCCAGGGCCCAGAACTCTGTACAGGGAGGTGAATCCCAACTAAAAGGCAGTTGAGACTCAACAGCATAGTATGGGCTATTGCGATGATGATGAATCTTCATGTTTGTTCTTCTAGTCATTATAACAAGGTACTTGAGGTTGGATAATTGAAAGCAACAGACATCCAGGCTTCCCTGTGCCTCTTCAGTAAGACTCTACCCTGTGACCTACTCACCTTCTAAGTTTAGGAGCCCAGAGGTCCATCCCACAGCTATGGAGGTTAGTTTCCACCTCCATATGACCTTGGGTGACATCTTCCTAGATTTTCTCTCCCACTTTGTTACTTTATGGAGTCAGGTGTCCCATGATCCCACCACTGAGGTCTCGCTTTATTATATCTGCTGATGCTCTAATTTTCAGGATAGAGGGACACAGAAAGAACTTACAAAATCAAGTGCTAAGTTTCTTCAAGGAGAGAACTTTGAAGGATAGGGAACGATACCCATAGAAGCAGGAGACGATGAACAAAAAGTACTCCAGTGTAAATGGAGAGCATGTGCACCTGGAAAGAGCCAATTAGAAATCTCAAAAGTGAAAACTTCTACGGAACAATAACAATTATGTAACAATACCTAACCATTTTTGATAATGTTACACAATTATTTAACTATTGAATACAATAACAATTATTTAAAACCAATAAGGTACTTCATGATGAGCTTGATTTAGCCAAAGAGAATTGGAATTTTGGAGACCGTGAGTAAGGTATTGACCCAGAACATCACTGAGAGATAAAGGAATGAAAACTGTGAAAGCCAAACTTGGCTGAAAAGGAAATGTTTGAGAAGTCCCAACCTGCTTTTTATTGGAAGTTCCACTAATGAAGAAGTGAATCCATGAAAGCAAGGCAGTATTTAAATAGGCGATATTTAAATGTTTGAACAGACCTGGGTGCTGAGTAGAATTTCAGATTTCCGTATGGTCAGGCACATTGATAGTGGCAGCATCCACCAAAATATGGCAAGCTCACTCGCAGTGAGCAACTTGGGAAATTATATATAGTAGGATTGTGATCTGAGGCCATCCCCAGACAAAATGTGAGATCTGAAAAATAATTGAAATGAAAAATAGACGATTGTTATTGGACTGTGGTTTAAGTGGTAAAGTGCCTGCTTAGCAAGTAAAAAGGTATGAGTTCAAACTGGAGTACTGTAAAAACAAACCTCTGTACTTACCTTTGTGCTGGAGTCTGGAGTAGCAACGTCCTTCCTCTCAGGTGCGACCTCTGGGCATCTGGGTTTTTTGCTCCTGCTGCAACTACTCTAAACGTGGATGGAGTTCAAGAGCCAGAACTGTAGAATTACATGAGTCTCGTTCAGATTCTTTGTTACCTATGCAATGAGTCATGGAGCACATCAGGAAACACCTCAGGAGCCTCCTACAATCTTCTCAGTAGTACAGCACACACAGCACTGAGAGCATTCAGGGGATATGGTGTAGTTTACTCAAAAACTGTAGCTACCAGCATTGGTATTTTTTTTCAGAAGGCTCAGCTGAGTGGTGATAAGTAATGCCAAGTGTGATTGAGCCAGAAGTGTAGCTGTAGCTCAAGTGGTAAATTTCTGGTCTTGAGCAAAATGATGCTTAAGAACAGCAGCTAGGTCCTGAGTTCAAGTTTCAAGACACACACACACACACACACACACACACACACTTTGTCTCTCTTTCTCTTTCTGTCTCTGTCTGTCTGTCTGTCTCTCTCTCTCACACACACACACACACCAACGCAGAGTGATTGAAGCTGGGGGACTTAGGGGAAGGGTGAGGTTGTGCCATTGTTAGAATAGGTGCTTTCCTACAAAGCCTGCCTGGTTTTGTTCAGGGCTGGGGCTCTGGCTCAGCTTGCCTTGCTATTCTTTCATTGAATGGACATTTGTTTGAAGTCTCTGTCCCTTCACACCCTGCAGGTGGCTGGCTCAGCATATCTGTTAGCCATCAAGGAGCTGAATTTAGTGCCTCCACTTACAAACCTAGACCCCCTAGGTAGTGAAAAGAGATGAGTGCTAGAGAGGAATGATGAATGACAAATAAAACATTATTGTGATTATTGTGTGTTGTTATACTGGAGTTTGAAACCAAGGCTTCATCCTTTTTAAGCAGGCTCTCTACCATAGGAGTCATGATGCCAGCCCTTTTACTCTGGTGGATTTTGAGATAAGACCTTGTGACTTCTTGAGCTGGTCTCTGGACTGTGAACCTGGTATTTATACTTTCTTCCCTAGCTGAGATGACAAGTGTGTATCACTATACACAGCATTTTGTTTTCTTTGGAGATGGTGTCTTTGTAACTTTTTACATAAGCTGCTCTGGAAATCCAGTCCTCCCAGTATCCAGAATTACAAGTATATAGCACTGTGCCCAGCTTGAGCTCACTTCCTTTTTTTATCTTTTCTTTTAGGGGGGGGTGTCCAGTCATGGGGCCTGAACCCTGGGCCTGGGTGCTGTCCCTCAGCTCTTCAGCTCAAGGCTAGCACTCTACAACTTGAGGCACAATGCCACTTCGGGCTTTCTTCTTTTTGCTTATGTGGTGCTGAGGAATAGAACCCAGAGCCTCATGCATGCAAGAGAAGCACTCCACCACTGAGCCACCATCCCAGCCCCTCCTTTTTTTCTTATTATCTTTAAGTATTGAACTCACTTCTTAATATGCCGTATTCCACTAGTTCTTCTCAGTATTCTTTTCACTGCTGTCTTAAATCCAGTGTCAGCTTCTAGGTAGTTGACAGCCTTCCTAATTCTGGGTGGAAGTTGAAATTGCCTTCAAAACTTAGCTAAATTCTTCCTGTCTCTTCACCTCTTCTGTAAACAGAGGTGGTGGATGACCTGTCTGAGCAGACAGCTATTCCTGGGAACCCTGCTTTATCCTTCTTATTTCATACCATGTCTGTAAACATAGCGAACCTTCCATGTAGGAATTTGATGAAGAGAAATACATTGCTTGGCATGGATGGAGGCAAGCAGACCCAGGACCAGGACTGAATCTGTGTGAACCCTGAATTACAATGTCGTGGAGTGAGACAGTCCAGAGTTATCTGCAAATTCTTTCTAGAGAAGACCGAGATTAAGGACGATTAAGAAAGAGGGAGATAGAAATCAGGAAACTGGTGCTGCTATCAGAGAAAGTGCAATTTTAGGGAAAATGATTCCTTGTCACCATAGCAGTATTGCAGTGGAATAAATAAAATAGGGATGAAGAGGGAGCTAACTAAATATCGTTGATACAAACAGTGCTTTAATTTTGTATGCATGTCTTCTACTATTGCAGTTTCTCTTCTAAATGAAGAGAAATATACTCTCTATAGACTAGTAGTATGTTAGAATGTCAAAGAGTATGTGTGGTTTGTGTTTCTCATCTTAGCTACTCAGGAGGGTGAAATTTGGAGGATCATGGTTCAAAGCAAGCTTGGGCAGAAAAGTCCATAGGACTTTTTAATCCCCAAAATAACCAGCAAAATGTTGGGCTGGAGGCATGGCTCAATAGGTAGATAGAATGCCAGCTGGGCATGAAAGCTGAGCAAGTACAAGGCCTTGAGTTTGGATTCTAGTACTGCCAAAAGAAAACAGCACGGAGACTTTCTATCTGCTTTTTATCTTCAGCCTCCTCATTCAGTTATGTCTCATAACTCATAATCAGTTATACCTCTGCCCCTCTTCATAGTCCAGTGGTTTTATGACACAAAGATTGAATTTATCTTGGTGCAAATTTCCTGTTTAATTAGCTTCATGAAGCTTGAAACAAGTCTTTTTTCATAAATCATTTTTTGAACCAAATCAGCATTCTTCCAGGGGGTAAAAAAAGTGGCCTGTCCTTTCATCTTTCACTTTCCAAAACTAATTTGATAACCAGGTTTTCCTGCCTTGGAGGGTGGTTGTGAGCCTCTCCTGTCATTTCTGATGATTACTGGAGTCTTCAGTTGGTGATTTACCTCACAGCTGGTGTCAACACCCTTGCTTTCGAAACAGCCAGCTAACTTTGCCTCAGGAAAGCATGGTTTAGGAATCATCCTGCAAACTAAAGAAACTGCTCTTAAGAAAACCCCTGTCCCAAGAGAGCAGATCCTTCTGCACCAGCTCATTGTATCTCAGAGAGTGTTACTGGCTCATCGGAGGAGAATAAAACTATAATTAAGTGGTGTCATTCATGGGATGTCCTGCGGACTGTCTAAGGGTGGATGGATTACTGAGCCTCAACATTTCTCCAAGCTGTGGTCCATCTGAATATCCTTTCTCAGTGTTTTGGGAGCTGTGTTTCTTTTCTTCCCAGGCCAACATTACTCATAACTGCCGTGCAGAATATGTTTAATGAATTTCAATCTATAAAAGCAAAGGGAAACCCAAGTGCTTTGCTGTGTCCTATTGCCTCAATGTGACAGAATAAAGCATCTGCCAGATTCTTTCAAAGCACAAGAGAAAAGCTTTTTGTTAATAGTCTAGGACCTAAATCTTTCAAACCTGTGCTTACAATGGTAATGGTGCAAGAGGATGTGGATGGGAGAAAGGACAGATGAGAGAATGGGGGTGAGACTGTCCTGGTCTGTGCTGGTCCCAAGACCAGCTGCCTGCCTGAGCCTCAGGAACAATCAGAGACTAGATAAAAAGGGAGAAAAGCTAAAAATCTGAGAATGGATGTGTTCTTAATCTATGTTTATTAGCTACTTGCCTGAGTAATGACAGTATCTCAGAGGCTGCTCTGCCTTTAAGTTGGTAGAATCTAGTTATCAAACAGATGAAATTGACTTTAGGAATAAAGGCATGATGAATGAAGGACAAAAGGTAGCATTTAAAGGCCAGTCACTTTAAGGAAGAAGGAGGAAATAGACACTTCTTCATTTTTTCCCTTTTCCTTTAGCAGCACTGAGGTTTGAACTCAGGACCTCCTGCTTGCTAGGCAAGCCCCACCCCAACCATTTCTTTCATTGGCTGTTTGTTTGACATTTCATTTTGACATGTCCTTAATGCACACTGTGCTCCTGGGTCAGACTCATCCCTTCTTTTTTTTTTGGGGGTCCGGTCGTGGGGCCGGAACTCTGGGCCTGGGCGCTGTCCCTCAGCTCTTCAGCTCAAGGCTAGCGCTCTACCACTTGAGCCAGAGCGCCACTTCCGGCTTTTTTCTTTTTGCTTATGTGGTCCTGGGAATCGAACCCAGGGCCTCAGGCATGCAAGGCAAGTGTTCTACCACTGAGCCACCTTCCCAGCCCCCAGACTCATCCTTTCTATCACTCCCCTTCATCCTCTCTCCTCCTTCCTAAATCAGTCTCACCATGCTTTATTGCTTATATTCATACACATCGACATAAAACATTGTGAACCCCTTGGCTACCCTTCACCCTCTCCATTCTCCCACCCCTTTGCACTGGTTCCTACAGACAGGACATGTTCCACCTTCCTAATGTTTTTGTTAAAGTTCATGGTACTTGTTCTCAGGAACTTTATTATGGCCCTTCACACATGCATCTATGGTACTTTAATCAGATTGGTCACATATTTAGGTACAGGATTTGGTATGTGTTTACTTATATGTTTATCTTGTAGGTCTAGCAACCAAGTATGAGAGTGAATTTGTGTGTGCTGGTTATTTCTGAGCTAGGGTCTCACTTAGTGCCCAGGCATGTGCATGGACTGTCATCTGCCTGTTTTCTTTAAGTTTCCACTTGTTGCTTACACATGTGTACCACTTTACCCAAATCTCAGTGGCAAAGGTAAGCTGAAAACTTTCCTGCCTAGATCGGTCCTGCCCAATGTTAGCCCCCCAAGTAGTTAGTATTACGGGCATGGACCACCTTCCTTGGCATTCATTACCTTATCCCAGACATTTTTTAAGGGACCAGTGAAGTGTCTAGACAGAGAATGTAAGAAGTAAGTGGTCTCTTTGGAGGTGCCATTATATAACATCTTACTTCTAAGAAGCTTACATCATTTTTTGACCCTCTTTTGTTTGTGGCATTGTTTTTACCCTTAGGGATAGAAGAGAAAACAGGAGTATTGAGAAGGGAAGTAATAGGTCTAATGTTACAAAGCTGTGGTTCAATCTCAGGAAACTTTTCACAATTTTTTATTTTGGCAGTTTGGAGTTCGAGCCTAGGACTTGATGCTTGCTAGGCAGGTGCTTTCCCACCAAGCTACATCTTGAGCCCTTTTTGGTTTGTTGTTATTATTGATTTATTATTGTTATTATTATAATACTGTAACAATATTATATTATTTATAACATAATATGAAATGTTATATTTATAAATGTTATAACTCATGTAGTACCGTAATAAAATACTGGGTCTTAAACTCAGAGCCTAGAACTTTTGCATGACTTTTCACTCAAAGTTGGTGCACTACCATTTGAGCACAGCTGCACTTGTGGCTTTTTGCTAATTAATTGGAGATACAAGTGTTTTAGATTTGTCTGCCTGGGCCAGCTCTGAGCCATGATTCTTAGATCTCAGCCTCCTGAGTAACTTGGATTATAGGTATGAGTCACCACTGCCCTTCATGCTTAGGCTAGGTGAGCCCAGAGCCTATTTTTCTAAAGTCAGTCAAAACAAAAGTAAGTGTCATGTCACCTTAAATGGCTTTGTGGTATCTGTTTGCTTCCTAGCATCCCTAGAACATTCCATCTGTGTGGTTAGACACACTGGCAAGTCCTAACCCAGACTTTCTTCCTGGGTCTGGGACACTGGCTAGTGGTGAAATCCATGGGTGGTTGTCACTGCAGAGAATTGAGCCTGCAATGTGCAGTTGCTAACAGGTGTGTAGTCTTGGTAGACCAGTGAGCTGCTGCCAGCTTCAGCACACAGGAGTCAAGTTAGAAATGTGTGGGCAGCAATTGCCTGGAGAGCCCTGAGGTGGGCCTGGGGGCTGGGTGAAGCCCTGGATGTGGTGTCAAGGCAACAGGCAGGAGCAGGGCAGCCAGGCCTCTCTGTGTGTGTGTGTGTGTGTGTGTGTGTGTGTGTGTGTGTGTG
>NW_012267450.1:1936728-1938976 GCF_000151885.1 Dipodomys ordii
TCAAGTCCAGAAGTTGGGAAAAATCTGAGCCCAACTTATATCTTTATGAAGTGCTCCTCAGCCAGATGTCATGGCTCAAGCCTGTAATCCTAGCTATTCGGGAGGTGCAGATTGAGTTCTTGAGACCCATTCAATCAATCACTGGGCTTGGTGGCACATGCCTGTCATCCGTGACGGGAAGCACCAATAGGAGGATCACAGTCTACATTGATTGGGACATAATTGAGACCTAACCTTGAACATAAACTGCAGCCCACTGCTGGTGGCTCATGTCTGTAATCCTCTTTACACAGGAGGCTGAGATCTGAGGATCATGGTTGAAAGCCAGCCCAGGCAGGAAAGTCCATGAGACTCTTATTTCCAATTAACCACCAGAAAACTGGAAGTGGCACTGTGGCTCAAGTGGTAGAGTGCTCACCTTGAGCTGAAGAACTCAGGGACAGCAACAAGGCCCAGAGTTCAGTGACATGACCAACAAAACAAACAATCAAAAATAATACTGCATCAAGCAAGTGTTGGAGTGACTCAATTGGCTGAGCACTTGTTTAGCAAATGGGAGGCCCTGAGTTCAAACCCCAGCACAACCAAAGAAAACTTTTTTCTCCTCTCTCAGTGAATACAGCTCATTACAGAGATTTCCTATTATTCTATCAACTGAACTGTAAAAACGTTGACCATGAGTCAAGCCATTTGATTCCACCGAAGTACATAGGTTAATATTCTTGACAGGAGCAGTCTGGGTGTCAATCTGACTTAGGAAAGCCATAGGGTCAGCTCCACACCTGTGTTATCAGTTTTTGTCATTGTGACAAAAACACCCAGACCAGCCAAACCCTAAGGAAGAAAGGTTTATTTGGGTTGTAGAGATTTGGGTCTTGGTGTCTTTGCCCCTTGACTTTTGACCTTGTGGCAAAGCAAGTCCTCATGGTGGAAGCACAGGATGGAGCAAAGCTGCCTACTTTATGGTGGCCGGGAGGCAAAAAGAGAGGAACAGGAAGGGGTCTCACCATCCCTTAGACAAGTCTCCAGTGACCTGACTTCCTTCCATTAAGCCCTTCTTGCTAAGGTTCTAGAACCTTCCAGGCTGCCATCAGACCTAACACGTAGGCCTGGGGGTGGGAAGCTGTCAGAGTTCACACTGTAGACACTCAGTGGTTTGAAGGTCATTTCCAAAGACATCCCTGGAGTTCTGAACTCTCTCCACTGCCTTAGGAGGCTCAGGGGAGGCTTTGCAAAGATTGTCTTGTGATTTTTCCCAAAGGAAGCTACAGATTTTTCAGGGATAGGATTCTGGATGAGGATGCTGAGTGAACAGTTCCCAGAATGTGGAAGAAATGTGTGAGACCTTCCTGCTGGCTTAAAAGGAATACTTAAATGTTTGTTTGTTTCTGTTAACCCATATTTGATGAAGCAGAGTGAGCACAGCAGACCTGTGATGGAGCTGATATTCTTGCTTCAGATAAGACGAAGCTGCAGTGACTTTAAGAGACATAGAAGTATAATAGGGTCTACAAAAGGCCTGGGCAGCACTGATGCACAGGAGAGTATTGGGGCTTGAATTCAGACCCTGGATGCTGTCCCTTAGCGTTCTTGTTCAAAGTATGAGGTTGTGATCATAGAATGGGTGCTGATTTTGTTTTGTTTTGTTTTGTTTGTTTTGTTTTAATGGAAGAAGAAACATGCTGTAAGTGCTGGAAAGTACCAGGTAGTAAACACATAAAGGAGCAAAGGCATTCAGGGCACAGCAGGGTGGTGTGCTTATAGAGTGGAGAGAGTGCTGGCTTTCCATGGTACCTGCAGGCACCTGGCCTCTCACATGTCATCACAGACACTAAGTCCTGCCTTGCTGTTTGAGCCTGGGACATCACTGGGTGGTAGGAATTTCCCAGCTCTGTTATCATCTTAACATATTCTTCTTTACCTCATAACTGAGGTGTTGCCAGGCAGCTGATAAGGTGCAAGGGCCTGAATCCCCAGGCAGGGCCTCACAGTGGAGGAAGACTCAAGCTCCCTCCTCAGTAGTCACACAGCTGCAGCCATGCACGGACTTTGTTCCCCTACCATGCTGAGAAGTGCAGACTGTGGAGGTGCTTGTTGAGTGCCTTTGATAAAGCACAGCAAATTACTACAGACCAGACAAGGAAAAAACTATGCTCACTGATCATATGAATCTTTCTCTCAACAGTCTTAAACTCAGGGTCTCAGGAGTTCTCACTTGGCTTTTTTCATTCAAGGCTGGTGGAGTTCT
>NW_012267450.1:1940957-1941661 GCF_000151885.1 Dipodomys ordii
GTGGGTGGGGAGGGGTTGTGATGAAGGACAGCAGCTGGACAAGTCTTCTGGGAAGGAGCCGCCTGCCAGGCTGGCCTGGCCATCTCCTCCATAAAAAGCCAGAGGATCCACAGGGGTCTCTCTGTGCCTGAGTTGGGAATGGTCATGATGTTTAAGAGACAGAAGGTAGACAAAAGAGAACATGGCTTAAGCAAGGAAGAAACACAGAGGTTAGAAGTGGCTTAGCTGGGCACTGGTAGCTCACACTGTAATCCTAGCTACTCAGGAGGCTGAGATCTGAGGATCGTGATTCAAAGCCAGCTGGTTAGGAAAGTCTTTGAGACTCTACTTAACCCCCAGAAAATGGGAAGTGGAGCTGTGGCTCAAAGTGGTAGAGTGCTAGCCTTGAGCAAAAAAGAGCTTAGAGACAGCTCCCAGGCCCCAAGTTCAAGCCCCATAACTGACCCCAAAATAATAATAATATAAAAAGAAGGCAACTGGATGTGCATGGGATCAGAATTTGTGATGTCAACTCTCAAATTTAGGACAATTTTTATGAAAGTTGAGAGAGGGAGAGAGAAGCAGAAGGAGGAAGAAGAGAAAGAAGGAGGAAGAGGTGTAGGAGAAGTTTAACATTCACTTCTAGGAAGAGGGAATCATGCCAGCAAATGGCTTATAAACTAAAGATGTCGTTTAGAAACAAACTGGCAAAAAGAAAAAACCCC
>NW_012267450.1:1946556-1946900 GCF_000151885.1 Dipodomys ordii
ATTAGAAGTGGAGCTGTGGCTCCATGTGGTATAGAGCGCTAGCCTTAAGTACAAAAGCTCAGGGATGGGGCTTATTGATTGAAATGGGGTCTTTTTTTTTTTTTTGGTGGGTCATGGGGCTTGAACTCTGGGCCTGAGTGCTGTTCCTGAGCTCTTCAGCTCAAGGTTAGTGCTTTACCATTTGAGCCATAGGGCAACTTCTGGGCTTTCTGCTTATGAGGTGGTGAGGAATTGAACCCAGGGCCTCATGCAGGCAAGGCAAGCACTCTACCACTGAACCACCTTTCCAGCCTGGGGTCTTAATTTCTGCTGGGACTGGCAGCCAACTGTGATGTTCTCAATGT